>NC_053028.1:57343013-57597811 GCF_003073215.2 Triticum urartu
GTACGTGTCTTCTGAAACATAGTAGTATACTGTTCAGCGAGGCGATGGTTTGCAGTGCGAAAAGGTGGTGTAAAGCCCTTTTCTGCGAGCATGCCCTAATTACCTGATGATTTATGATGTACTCCATAATAATGTGGCCATGTTGTCCAACAATAACAACTATAGTTTTGATTTTGTACAACTCTGGTCCAATTGCACTCGCTCATCTTACCTTTAACATGCATCAGTGCATTGCAAAAGACCCCCTACCCCTGCCCTGTTCTGCTCCGAAATACACGTGAGCATCATGCCGCTTCAATCACACGTTAAATCTTCTGCTATGGTTTATTGGATGGGTTGCCAAATAAGTCTCAGTTCTTTTCAAGCTTATGGGAGGCTTATGGCGGAAATTAAGCTCAAGCCCAAAAGAACTCGTTTAGGTGACATTAGCTTATGCCTACCGCGCCCTGTGCCTTGCACGGCGGGCACGCCGTGCCATGGCCTTATTGGACGATAGTGCGTCCCGAACATTGACACACCAACCAGGGGCGGATCCAGCGTGGGGTCGTGTCTGGGCGGTCGCCCCGGGTAAAATTTCTAACCCTAGGGTATCCCTACTGCTTTTTCTAATGGCCGCCATGGGAGGGGGAGAGCTCTCGTATAGATCTGTAGGTTCAATCGAAAGAAGTTACGAGCAGGAAGACAGAAGATAACGATTCGCTTGTAAGTTGTAAGATGGGCCAATGACTAAGGCCCAACTAGACGGGACTATGTGAGCCCATGATTTTCTGTAAAGTTTTGGCATTCCCAATTCTGTCGACAGGAAACCAAATCAGCAAACAATGTATCACGCGATCACCGCTCAAAAAAAAAAGTATTGCCGCCGCCTCGCCTCCGTGACGCGGCGCCCTATGCTGCCGGTCCACAGCCTCGCCGTGGCACTGCCTAGGTCCTTCCCCGACCGATGGTGCTCGATGGAGAAAGAGGAATCCACTTGTTCGCGGAAGGCGGCAACATCACCGCCCCTTTAAAACTGCAAGCGCCGGGCCAATTGAGACAGCAAACAGCAAGTTCGTTCATTCTCCCCTAATCTTCTACTCTCATTCTTCCCTAATTTTCTGCTCTCATTCTCCTATATATCTTTAATCTCTTGTTACGTTGGCCTAATTTTTCAAAGTTAAATGCTGATTTTTTTAGGGAAATTTAATTACATACCAAATTGGATGCTCTATATATGAGCATAAGAATTAGGCCTTAAATGATTTGTTTGTCGCGTTATATATTTTTCTCCTTGAGAATAAAGCTACATTGCAATATTGGTTGTATTGATCATCTTGCCTGGATCCATACTACCTAGCCCATTAATTTTGTTCATTGTCTTCTCTCATTGCACCGTAGCTTCAAAATTATGTTTTCTCTAAAAGTCCGCCCCGGGTAACTTCAAATCCTGGATCCGCCACTGGCACCAACGGAGAGATTGCACGTCCGCCAACGCGTTTGGACGCCAGACGGACCGCACAGCCTCTGGCGAGGCAGCTACGGCTGGCCTAGCACCGGATCCATGCGTCATTTGGGTGGACGTAATGGATTCTCGATAGATGGAGTCCGAGCACAGTCGTGCACGGGCATCCCCTCAGGCGCAGCGGAACGCAAGCCGGACGGTTATCTCCTCCTCGAGGCCGCGTGCGATAAGGTCGAGGTCGACGGATTTGGAAGTGAAGGACTTGGATCTGCTGCCCGTCATACCGGAGACGAGCTTGGATGGCGGAGGGGAGTGGAGAATAGGTGAGTGAAGTGGCTAGGGTTTGGCCCGGCGAGTGGATAGGGAGGAATTTTTGTGAAGTCGGGTAAGCCGGCGTGGGCCGGGTCTGACGTTGCGGACGTAGGGCGCCCCGTATCCCCCCATATTTGGTCTGGATATGAGGTGCCGGTTAGCCCAGACGTTTGACGACCGTTTGAGGGATCCGTCTGGATAAAAATCATGACCAGACAAAGACCGGATGGTCTGTCCAAACATATGAAACGGGTTTGAGGTGCCGGGTTGTAGATGCTCGTAGGAGCGAAACCGACGGCACCTGCTCTGCTCTGCTCTGTTTCGTTTCTTTTATCTTACACAAAGGACAAACGCCTCGTGTAGCAAAATTATCTATGTATTGTGATCAGATCAGCACTGTGGTGCCTAACTTTAAATGGATCGAGATCTCCCTTTTCTTGCTAGCTTTAGTTTGGTGGGTAAAGAAAGAAAGACGAGGGAGGGAGCAACAAACAAACATCGTCCAATCCTGTGGATTCCCATACCACAGTTTTGGATGCCGCTACCGGAAAGCGTGCTCTGCCCACCAACTCAGTTCTGCACTCCAAGTCCAAACGAGTACCCACGGTTTGCACCCAAAACCGTGCGTGGCCGCCACCTTTTTGCTCGCTATAAATACCCGGATCAACTCCTCGTCCTGGAAGCATCAAGCAACAGTCAGCCAGCCAACCAGCCCATCTCATCTCACTTGATCGCACCCTTTGTACTGAGCCGTTTCTGCACAAGATCACGGCGAGGATGTCGTCGACGGCCACCGTCACCCGCGCCCACCTCGAGAACAAGCTCGCCCTCGCCAGACGCTGCTCCAGAGGTAGTAACCAGGATCCACTTCTTCAGAGTTCAGTTCAGCCAAGTTGTGTACTGATAGTCTGACACTAGCAATGCATTTCTTTTTCTTAAATCTTTTCCAGAGGCGACGCTCGCCGGAGCAAAGGCGGCGGCCATCGCCACGGTCGCGTCTGCGGTCCCAACGGTGAGCTCCTCCGTCCGGGATTTGTTGATTTTCATGCACGTTGGTCTGGTTTTCATGACTGAACTGTTTATCGTGCAGCTGGCGAGCGTGCGGATGCTGCCGTGGGCCAAGGCGAACCTGAACCCCACCGGCCAGGCGCTCATTGTTTGCACCGTCGCCGGGATGGCCTACTTCGTCGCCGCCGACAAGACTATCCTCTCGCCGGCAAGGAAGCACTCGTACGAGAGCGCCCCGGACCACCTCAAGGACACCTCCTTCCATGGCGCCGCCGCCGCAACTCGTCCCCGTCCGCCGGCATTCTTCAGGCCTTGAGCTAGTATTATCCTGCTAATGTATGATAGCACGCGCTTGTCCGTTGCGCGTATTCTAGAAAAAATGTATGCATCCTTGTCAGTGTCCCAACGCAAGAAACTGCTGCGCCGGAATGTATTATGTATGCACATGCTTTACATCTGTGTACTGAATAAAACTGAGGGCTCGATCCTGGTTTCAGATAAGCCGTGTACGACAGACTTCATATCTCGACGAAGATGGAAACTGAGCTAGCAGTGAGGCCGTGACTTACAGCAGAGAATTCAGGTGGCCCCACATGTTAATCCGAAACTGCAGAGGCTGCCATGGCCGGAGCCAAGGCCGCGGCAATCGCCACCGTCACTACCGTAAGTATCCAGCTAGCCATTCAGCTCTTCGAGGAAATCCCTCCAGAGTTCATAGCATGTCTCATGAATGTACGTGATCCCTATTAACTTCAGCTGGCGAGCGTGAGGATGTTGCCGTGGGCCACCAGGGCGCACCTCAACCCGACCGGGCAGGCCCTCATCATATCCACCGTCGCCGGGATGGCCTACTTCATCGTCGCCGATAAGACCATCCTCTCCATGGCCAGGAAGCACTCCTTCGATGACGCACCTGACCACCTCAAGAACACCTCCTTCCACTAATTAGACTATAATAGATCCATTAGTAGTGTGCAATAAACTGCAAACACTTATCTGATTATGATGTTCAGCCAGCTGAGAAGCGACGACTTATCTGACTAGTAATGCGCATATGCAACACACGTTAATAGTTAGGCAATATATTAATTACACACAGATATTAGGTATGATATTATTTATATATTAATTATGTGATTAGTGCAATATTTGGTATGATATTAATTGCACGTTAAACCAGTGGTGGTGCCAGGATCAAAACCATGTGATGTCAAGCTTCACTAATAAAAAAAAATTAGATCATAAACAGGAATAAAAACATCATACTTTATTACAAACCGTCTATGGCAGTAGTGCTTTGTGGCGATGCATACATTGACATGTATATGCATAATAGCATCAGTACTAATAGACTAGAATACATCAGTTTCAACATAAGTTATGAGACAATGGTACAAGAAATCATCACCTATTCTATTGCGCCAATCAGACTTGATATATTTCATTGTGGAAAATGCTCTCTCAACTGTTGCCGTCACCACCGGCAAGATCAATGCTAGCTTTACCAAAAAGAATACTAGAGGAAAGGTATTGTACTTCTTTGTCTCAACGAGTTTTCTGCAAAGATCACTAACCCCTTTCAAATTGGAGTCTTGAATCATCATGAACATTTTCAAGGAAGTTATCAAGTTGGACACTAAGATCTTCAATCTTGCTTTCACTCCCAAAATCTTCTGGATACAAACGAGCCATTGCTAACACTTTTTCTTTGTCAAAATTAGCAAACGAATCAGAAGGATCCAAAGAAGCCATCTCAAGAAGCAAGGTTGTGCTGCTTTCACTAAAGCGGTCATCAATCTCTACACGTAACATATCAATAACGGTGTACATCAGACTTTGGTAGCAAGTCTTATTTGATATGCCATCAGTCTGAGCCTTCCGCTTTGATTTCGATCCTCGGGGTATATGCATAGCATCCATGTGAAAAAGTTCAATATCTTGTTCAATGCAAAAATCAGTAACCTTTTTAATCATACCTTCCCAATGTTGGTTTCTCATGTCATGTAGCCTTCTTTTGGTTGTGTGAGTATATGACACGGCATTCACAATGTCTTGATCCTTCCTTTGCAAAGCAACACTTAGATAATTAGTAATCCCAAGTATAGCCTTCATCAAGTGCATCATGAAAACAAAGTCAGATGTTTGAATAGCATCCAGAACACCTTTTGCTTTAATCCTATCAAGAGCTTTCCTGGCGTTTTGTGCATTATCATCAACAACTTCAATTACCGAGGGGGACATAACAATCATATTCAAGAGAGAGCCGAAATGAGAGCCCCAACGAGTATCCCCAGCTCGTTTAAGTCCAAGTTCTTGATTCAAACCTCTACCAGTTTCAAGTTCTCCATTCTGCAGTGTCGTCTGGACTCTTTTTGCTTATTTCTCTCTAAGAATATCTCTGTTCTTAAAAGAATTTCCCACTGTGGAGAGAAGAACACTCATCCACTCAAAAAGCCATACCACATCTTCATGGTTTTTTACAACTGCAACTAGTGTTAGCTGAAGTTGATGAGCAAAACAATGAATGCTATGAGCAGACCTAGAATCTCCCGTTACTAAAGTTTTCAAACCATTCAAATGCCCTTGCATATTACTAGCTCCATCATAGCCTTGGCCAATAATTCAAGAAGGGCTAAGGTTATGTTTTTTAAGCACTGCATAAATAGCTTGTTAGAGAGCAAGAGAAGTTGTTTGAGTAACATGAGAAAGGCCAATAACACGCTCCACTGAAAATCCCCAATTGTCAACGTATCTTGTAGCAAGAGCCATTTGTTCCTTGTGAGATACATCACGAGATTCATCAACCAATATAGCAAAGTATTCATCTCCCAGATCTTCTATGATTGCCTTCACAGTTTCTATAGCACAAGCTTTCACAATATCTTTCTAGGTAGTAGAAGAAACTAACTTTAAATTCTGAGGAGCATTCCTCAAAGCAACATCAGCCACATCAGGACAACGTGCAACATACCACTCATAAAAAGTTAGAAAATTCCCCTTCCTCAAAGAAGACTCGCTTTCATCATGACCTCGAAATGGCAAGCTCAAAACAAGAAGCAACCTTGCAATATCTATTGACGCAATTAGCCGAGTTTGGTACTCTATATTGGATTTCTTTGTTTTCTGTCAAAGACAACTCCAATGGATTGCTTCTGGTTCATTAGATCATCCCATCTCTCATGTTCTGATTATGAGTACTTGAAGGACCCCCGACATGAATATCCAATCTCTTTACATTATTCCAACTTTTCCACCCCTTTGTTGAAAATTCATCTCCACCACCACGGCCTAGACTTTCATTCTGAAACATATAGCAACTAAATCTGAGAATGGTTTCATACTTAAACCATACTCGTACATGTATCTCTCAAAACCATACTTGAATCAATACCCGTTTAATGCCATTTTCAGCCCAACCAAAACTAAACCCTCTATTTTTTTCCACCCAAACCAATTTAAACCCAATACATAATTGTGGGTTTAAACCCAATACATAACTATGGGTTTGCTTCAATGTATATATGATTACACAAATCGACATGTTAAGAAGCAAATGACATAGAAAAGGCATAAGTGCATCTACAACAATTTAGGAATAAAGTTATCGTTGAGATACGGTCAACACACAGCAAGAGTAAAAAAAACAATGCCCACAACTAAAAAGCTCACTGACAAGTGTATTAAAACCAATTGCTTAGCTAAAGCATAAGCAAACACATTCGATTTGCATATGGTGTTTCCCATAATACAGAATTACATAGTGCATGGTAGCATTTACGCGGATCAAAGGTACTTGTTGTCGATGCGTCCTTGCTTATTGCACATAACACTAGTAGAAAAAGGATCAAACGTGAAGCACAATAGTGCCGGTTTGAATTTCAGCCGGCACTAATGTGTACAATAGCACCGGTTCGTGGCGGCGATCAATAGCACCGGTTAGTGGCGAACCTTTAGTACCGGTTCATGCCATGAACCGGTACTAAAGAGGCTGTGTCAGCCTACGGTCAGGCTATGGCCCCACCGTCACCATTTAGTGCCGGTTCGTACCACGAACCGGTACTAATGAGGTTATGGCAAGCTGTTTTTAGTCCCACCTCGCCAAGAGAGAGGGACTAGGAGCGGTTTATAAGCCCTGAGTGCAGAGACGATGAAGAAGAGGCTCAATGCTCACGTTGCTTAGCTTCAAGCCTTCAGGAATATAGTAGATTGCACGGAGCTACGTGCAGTGCAGTTTACACTATTCCGAAAGGCTTGAAGCAAATTAACGAGCATTGCAATTCTTTTTTATTTTTAATAACTTATTACAACTCCGGACTTCTTCTGTTATGGCAAAAACTAATTGCACGTCGGCATTTCTTTTTTTTAAACTTTGGTTATAACTCCAGACTTTGACCATCAAGTTTTGCAGAAAAGAAAAAATAGCAGAAAAAAAATAGCAGAAAAAAAAACTATAGCTGAAAAGAAAAAACTATATAAAAAAACTACTCAGAAATAAATAGAAGAAAATAAATATAGCAGAAAAGAAAAAACTACTCAGAAATAAATAGAAGCAAATTAACGAGCATTGCACCTCTTTTTTATTTTTAATAACTTATTACAACTCTGGACTTCTTCTGTTATGGCAAAAACTAATTGCACGTCGGTTTTTCTTTTTTTTAAACTTTGGTTATAACTCCAGACTTTGACCATCAAGTTTTGCAGAAAAGAAAAAGTAGCAGAAAAGAAAAAAATAGCAGAAAAGAAAAAAACTATAGCTGAAAAGAAAGAAACTATATAAAAAAACTACTCAGAAATAAATAGAAGAAAATAAATATAGCAGAAAAGAAAAAACCACTCATAAATAAATAGAAGAAAAAATAAAGCAGAAAAGAAAAAAAAATTGCTATTTTTCAATCATTCATAAAATGACCGTGAAATTAAAAATCACTACAAAATGAACTCTGAAAATGTTGAATTTTGGCAAACTAGACGAATAAAACTACTCACAAATAAATAGAAGAAAATAAATATAAAAGAAAAGTAAAAACTCTACAAAAAACTACGCAGAAATAAATAGAAGAAAATAAAGCAGAAAAGAAAAAACTATATTTGCTATTTTTCAATCGTTCACAAAATGACCGTGAAATTGAAAATCACTACAAAATGAACTCTGAAAATGTTGAATTTTGGCAAACTAGATGAATAAAACTACTCACAAATAAATAGAAGAAAATAAATATAACAGAAAAGTAAAAACTATACAAAAAACTACGCAGAAATAAATAAAAGAAAATAAAGCAGAAAAGAAAAAAAAACTATAAAAAAATGGGGCGCTGCCCTGTGGGCCTGCTAGGCCACATGCGTGCAATTACAGGCCTTAAAGGCCCAGCAGACTCATAGGGCAGCGCAGAGTTTAGGCCCACAAGCCTGCTATATAGAGGAGTTCGAAGAGATAGCCGCGGCTGGGTTTATAAACCAGTGCGGCTGCCCTTCGCCCGGCGAGGTGGGACTAAACTTTGGGGTGGCAGCGCGAGGCCTTTAGTACCGGTTGGTGGCTCCAACCGGTACTAAAGGCCTTCGTTTCCCACCGCTTGGCGTGGCGAAAATAGGCCTTTAGTACCGGTTGGAGCCACCAACCGGTACTAAAGGCCCATCCTATATATATAGCACTTACGAAAATTTCAGTTACATCTCCCCACTTCGTCTCCAACCTCTCGCGAGACATTGCCGCGCGCCACTCGATCCCGTCGTCGCCACCCGTCGCCTGTCGTCCGTTGTCGTCGTCGCTGTCCCCGCCGCCGCCCGTCGTCGTCGCCGTCTCGCGCCACCGCCCCGAACGCCGCGCGCCGCCGTCCGTCGTCGTCCCGCCGCGGTCCCGTACGTCTCTCGCTCTCGCGTATACCCGCCGCGCCGCCGTCCGTCGTCGTCGCACCCGGCCCGTACGGCGGCGCCCCCGCCCGTACGTACGCCGCCGCCCCGCCCCGTACGCCGGCGCCCCCGCTCGTACGTACGGGGCGGCGGCGTACGGGGCCGCACACATACACACACATATATACGTACACACTACACACACACATACACACACACACATTTTTTTTACTTATTTTCTGTTTTTTAGAAAAGTTAATTAGATGATCGAATGTTTGATTAATGTCGAATGTTAGATAGATAGAAAATTGTCGAACTAGAGATTTGAACTAGTTGAATAATTAATATAACTAGTTTATTTTTAGTAACAAAATTATCGAACTAGTTTATTTAGGTATATGAGATTTGAACTAGTTTAATAATTAATATAACTAGTTTATTTTTAGTAAGAAAATTATCGAACTAGTTTATTTAGGTATATGAGATTTGAACTAGTTCAATAATTAATATAACTAGTTTATTTTTAGTTCAATAATTATTAGGTATATGAGTTTTTTTGTTTATTTAATTTTTTATATATTTTGAGTTTATATAAATGTTAGATTAATGTCGAATGTTCGATGAATTAGATAAAAAAGTTAAATATATAGTAATGTCAATTGTTAGAGATGAATATAGTTAGATATATTAATGTCAAATGTTAGATGAATATATATTTGGCTAGATATTAATTAATGTTAGATAGTAATAAGTGTTTAATGTTTCACCTATATGAACATAGAAAATGTCATCTGACGACGAAAAAGATTTCATTATGTGCGAACACTGTGAAGACCAGCGCGGCCTGTGCGACAGAAATTTCCTTGTTGATGGTAGGCGCTTCAGCATCAAGCTGGATGAGACATTCGAAGTTGATACAGTAAGTCACTTTGTCAATTATTATTTGAATGCAAAACTTATGCTTCATTTGCTTCAACTTATAAATTTAAATTTTCACTATTCTACTAGCGCATCTCCTGCCATGCAAGAATTTTTGTCTTGGATAAGATAGGTTTTAGTGCTATAGATGATATGGAGGTAAAGAGAGTTTACTTGAAGACGGAGCATGGGTATACTTTCAACGTCACATTATATAATGGAGACACGTACACCCATTTTGAATGCAAAACTTGACAAGCACTATGCAAGGCTTATGCATTTGAGCCTGGTATGGTTGTCACCTTTGATATTCGTCCGGAAGATGATATTGAAGGTAATATAGACATCTGGGTCGATGTGCAAACGCCTCCAGTTCTACCATTATGTGAGTTTTTCTCAACCATGCATGCATATGTTTATGTCTTTGATACAGTTTATTCAAAAATAGTTGACAACTAATTTGTATTGTCAGCTTATTTCGGTTCAAGCAAACATGTCCGGCGCTTGGTAGACAGGACCTACTACTGCCCCGGGGCTCAACTAAACTGCGAGGAGATAAGTCATTATGTTTCATGGCTTGAGGATCTTAATACTGTCAAGACAAAAAAATTTCCTGAACTTAGAAATGTTAGTACTCAAAACGTGCGACCAATGGTGATCGTATTGAACTACGGTCACACCTATAATCGAAAGATGGTAAGATTTTAACTATTTGTCCTTAATTAGTGCATCTTTTGCATACATTATTTTTGAAGCTAAACTTTCATTGCTTAGTATATTAATTATTATACGATGTTCTTCAACAGGGACTTTCGATGACGGTTGTGCCTCAGTGGATCGAGACTAAAGGTGACATGTCAATGGTTAGCTTACGGCCAAGATATCCTACATTGCACATGAGTGCATTCAGGATTTCTGAAAGCGAAGAATGCTTAATAGTGAAAGATTGGAGCAAAATTGTTAACGATCGCAGAGAAGTACTAGGGGGCAGCAAGGAGAAGCCCAACCCAAGATTAGGAGACAGATTCATCTGCATGCTCCAGTATGATGAATCAGGAGAGCTATACATGTTCTATGCTATTCTACCTGAGAGGGAGCAGCACTAGTTCATGCTCTTAATTAGTGTCTCATGTCCGTGTCCTGAACTTCGATGTTGGTGATGATTATGTTGAACTCGATGATATCTTTGCTTCTGTTACAAAGTGAATGTTTCCGCTTTAAGCTAGCCAGTGTTGGTGATGATTAGATAGCTAGCGGTAATGACTATGATGATTAAATAGTGGTAATTAGACGACTACGATGATTTTTAGCTAGCTAGAGTTTATTTATTTATTAATATACGATGATGATGATGATGACGACGACGACTACAACTCATTATAACGTAAAACAATCCTAAATTAAATTGATAACACAAATTTAATTGAAAAATACAAAATAAAATAAAAACCCACAAACATTTAGTACCGGTTGGTGTTACCAACCGGTACTAAAGGGCTCCCGGCCCCCGGAGCTGGTTCGTGCCACGTGGTTTCCCTTTAGCACCGATTCGTGCTGAACCGGTACTAAGGGGGGGGCCTTTAGTGCCCACACTTTAGTGCCGGATATGGAACCGGCACTAAAGGGCCTTACGAACCGGTGCTATTGCCCGGTTCTGCACTAGTGTAACCAATACCCAGAAACCGGTTTGGGCCCATAGTTTATAGACATTAATAACCAAATAGTTTAAACTCATAACCAACTATACCCAAATTGGTTTCTTCACATACCCAAACCAAAACCAAACTAAAAAAGATTCAACCCAATAAAACCTGAACCAATCAAACCCAAAGTAAGAACCGAACCGTTTCACCCAATTTTGTAATAACCATTCTCAGGTTTAATAGCAACAAAGACAAAATGCTGCATTTTCCTTTGCACTGTACTCCAACAAAAACTTGTGATCCTTGACCCAATCTTCATTAAGACGACGTTGAACTCCACTGAAATCTGTTTGAAGGAAAACATGTCCTGTTGGTTGGAACGGGCCTCTCAGGAGGTATGCTCTTCACACATCATCACGTACTTTGGCACTGTACTGGAAAATAGGTATGCGATTTGCAGGATCTGGCGGAAGATTAGATGTATCAACTTCCTCTTTTTCTTTAGCTGGGCGCGGCCTTGCATTGCTATTAATTAACACACGTTCCAAAGCGGCTCGAGCATCAATAGGAGTCTGTTCTTCCTCACTCGCAGGTGATTGCTGCTGTGTGGTATTTGCAACATTTGAGTTGAACTGCCACTTCTTCACAAATTTATCCATTTATCAAACCAATGACCTGACAAAATAAATCTACTGCTAAAAAAGGGAAATATGCAATTCTTATTCTTAATAAAAATAATCTCCTACATCCTTGATCTTAATATTGCTAGTGCCTAGTGAGAGAAAAACTGGAAAATAATGAACTGTAATAGTAGAAAAGTGGAGGGCCTTGCCTTGTGTAGTTGTGTTGGATCAGATACGGACTAGTACAGTAGTATCGATCAATTGATTCAGAGTTTCATACGAACAATTCGTGTGCAGCCTCGGGTGCGCCGCTCGCGGCTCGCTGGACGGCCCAACGTGGTCTTCCTCACGTCTCACATCCAGACACCAGCCAAAGATCACCGACACCGGGACAACAAGTCTGAAGGCGATGCGCTGCGGCGGCCGGTCATTGGAAAGACATGCGTGAAGGAGCCAACGAGATCACGTAATTTGGGGATCAACTTAGTTTTTTAACATCAGTATAGACATAAGCGCTCATATACATACGCATACACTTACCTCTATGAATGCACACACGCACATCCTACCTCTATGAGCATCTTCGAAAGACTGAGCCGGCATATCATCTTGAGATTTACGAAGTCGCCGTAGGCGCCTCGTCGTCGACGGGAACGTCTACTTACACTGAATGCGCATCGCCGGAAATCCTAAAATAAATCTAGGAATAAATGTGAGCATCAGGATTTAAACCCTGGTGGACTGGGGACACCACAGTCTCTCTAACCATCTAACCACAGGTTGCCCAGTAGTGCGATCAGTTAAGGGATTTCGGATTTCTTCTTGGGATATGGCCCAATAGTGGCCCAACTAATTGTTACACAAGCAGAAAAGTAAGAGAATAGATGGGCCTGTGTAGTTAAATATTGATGGTTGCCTGGTTCAACGACGTGGTATACAGACGGGGGGGTCGATGTCGTATGAAAGACTTATGTAGTCAATTGACAACATAGTTGTAGCGTGGCTTCGCCACTATGTTAAACACGTCGAACACTTGTCATTGAAGCAGTCTAGGTTGTTGGATTGATTTAGTTTGATGGCTAAGATTAGTTTTTTTAAGTCTTTTTATTTATATTGATATAGATATAAATTATACGTGCAAGCACTTGTCTGATTATGTACAATAATGTACCCGTGTATCTTCCCAGAGACTAGTTTTTGTACAACTTTGGTTCAAGTGACTTTTTTTT
This sequence comes from Triticum urartu, assembly GCF_003073215.2. Taxonomy (NCBI): domain Eukaryota; kingdom Viridiplantae; phylum Streptophyta; class Magnoliopsida; order Poales; family Poaceae; genus Triticum; species Triticum urartu. Next base: position 57,356,035 of record NC_053028.1, read on the forward strand.
CATTTTTGGGATTACCATTTGGCATGTGTCATACCATTGCAAAAGACCGCCGCACTAGTTCGTTCTTTTGATCCCCTTCTCCTCCCATGTTCTATTCCAGAAATGCACGTTAAATCTTGGACTCAACAATAAACCTGATGTCAGATTTTTTACTATAGCAAGTTAAATGGTTTTTTTTGTCAATTTATGTTTACCAATGATGGCAAGTTTAGTCAAAAAAATACGTCGCAATTCATTTTCTCCCAGGAAATTGTCATGCTTGCAAACCAAATTTTCCATGCTCACGCCAACATAAAATTTCGTTGATTTGTCATGTTTAAAATCTGACGTCACATTTTTAACATTACCGTAAATCTTTTGATACGGTTTAATGGAATGGGTTGGAAAATAAGAATATTTTTTAAACAAAATAAAGGTAGTTACTGCTAGGCAAACTATTGTCAAGTCAAAATATTGTGCAAACAGACAAATCCTAAAGAAAAAAAGCTTACCCGTTTTGGAACAAGCTTACTGTGCTAGTGTAGTCCCTGTGGGTAGGTGTTGTCGTGTTGAGGTGTTTGTCACAAGGGACCGGGACACCTCGACATTTTTCTTGGTGACGAGTCAGATAAATTAACATGGGTAAAATATACATTGAAATTCCTAGAGTTGAGTTGGCCTCAATTTAAGGTTGTAAACTCTGTTAATTTTACAATTTTGCTAAAGCACATTTAGATGTGCCATTGCACATCTAAGTCATATGTCATTGATCTTACATTGAGATTCGTGTGAATATTTTTTTTCTTTTTATGCTTGATTCACTTATTTAGATGTGCAATAACTAGAGCATATCTAGATGTGCCCTAGACACACCCTTTTAAATTTTATAGACCGGACAGTCAAATAACGAAATAGAAAAGGCACTCCCTTGTTGACCGTGACTTTCTTTTCTCTCTCGCAAGGTGACTAGGGAATACTTTCGTCTCCTGAATCTTCGATGACGAGTATGTGGATTCTTCTTCCCTCTGCCTGCCGCTCCGGCAGCCGGTGGTGGCGAGGAAAATCCTAGTGCTTCAACTTCGGCTAGTTGATAGCTTAGGATTTTAGTCCTCACAGAGATGACGCTCGGGCGGATAGCCACGCTTCTTCTTCGAGTCAATCTTCTGGGCTATGATCCTTCTCATGTTTGCCCATCTAAATGGATTAGACGAAACTTTGACGTAGATTCATGCGAGCTCCTTGGGGCGGCGAGATTTGAATTTCTTGCCGTGTGTACGTATTGGCGAAAGTTTGGTGTCAGGTTATTTAGATAGATTCAAGTGTTCAATAGCAACAATTGCGGTCCGGACGATGGTCTTTAGGGGCATGTGCACGAAGACTCCCAAATGTCATTAACAAGGTCAGGCCGACTCCGGTATGGGAGCGGCAAAGCGGCACGTCAACGGCTCGTTCTGGCAGCCGCAGTTGTCGTTCGAAGGTCCAAAGGTCTCGATGTAAATTTTATTATGTTTAGGGTGCCTTGTATCGGTGGTAAAATTTTATAATACTATATGTGAATACTTTTCACAAAACTAATAATGATGATGAATAGGCAAAATCTTGTTGAGCAAATATGATAGTAATTCACAGTCTCTATGATTGACTAGTTTTTTTAACACAGTATAGACATAGATGCTTATACATACGCACATATATTCATCCCTATGAACACGCGCACACATACTCTACCTCTATGAGTAGAGACTGAGCCGGCACGTAATTTTGAGATTGACGAAGTCACAATAGATATGTCAATTTTTTTTGGTTGTTTTCAACTCCTATCTTTTTTTTGCGAGGAACCATAGGGTATCTTATTCCAGAGTGATAGAGTTACAATCTTCAGCAACTAGCTTGCTAATACATGGGGGTGGTTGACCCAACCAACAGGCTGTGCTATCCCCACATCTACCAAAATTAGCTAAACAATGTGCAACCCTATTCTGATCCCGAAGAATTTTAACAGGAATAACTACCCTATCATTCAAGAACCTTTTGATCTCCGCCACCAAGTGTCCATATGCCGACCTATCCAATGAACCATCCCCAAGCATCTTGAGAGCCACCGCACAATCAGACTGGAGAACAATAGTGGCCTGAGAATGCTCTATCGCCAGCTTCAACCCTTCCATCATAGCTTGCAATTCTGCCTCGAGAGCTTCATTTAAGTGAAATAGTTTGCGGTAGGATGCGAAGATAACAGTCCCGGTCATGTCACGAAGAATCATTCCTGAGCCCACAGACCCGTCCGTAGGGTCAAAAGAGACATCCACTGACAACGCCACCTGGTGCACCTGTGGAGGAGGCCAAGGTTTGCGAGGTGCATATCTTCCAGATGGAGGTCTATGTGTAGGTTCATAAACCACCGGAGCTTTCCCTTTCATAATTTCCTCAACACTGAGCGAGATTTGTTGGAAGGTGTTATAGTAACTTGCCAAGAACAAGCAGGAAACCTCGAGTGGAGGGATAGATTTACCATGAGTAAATTCGTTCCGCAGATGCCATATACGCCATAGTACCATAATGATTCTGCTCCTGATCTGCTCGTTTGATTCCGATAGGAGGTGGAGCAGCCACTCTGAGCCCGTACACAGGATATCTGTTCTGGGGGGAAGTGGCCAGACTAGCCGCATAGAATCCCAGAGCATAGCAGCATTAGGGCATACAAGTAACGCATGAAATGAGGACTCCTCCTCCCTTTGACAGAGGTTGCAGCAGGCGGATGTACCAATGTGTCGATGAAACTTCTCAACATTTGTTGGAAGTGATCCCGAAATGACTTGCCAAGCAAAGTGTTGTTGGGGAACGTAGCAGAAATTCAAAATTTTCTACGCATCACCAAGATCAATTTATGGAGTAATCTAGCAACGAGGGAAAGGAGAGTGCATCTACATACCCTTGTAGATCGCTAAGCGGAAGCTTTCAAGTGAACGGGGTTGATGGAGTCGTACTCGTCGTGATCCAAATCACCGATGATCCTAGTGCCGAACGGATGGCACCTCCGTGTTCAACACACGTACAGCCCGGTGACGTCTCCTACGCCTTGATCCAACAAGGGGAGAAGGAGAGGTTGGGGAAGACTCCATCCAGCAGCAGCACGACGGCGTGGTGGTGGTGAAGGAGCGCGGGACTCCAGCAGGGCTTCGCCAAGCACTACGAGAGACGAGGAGGGAGAGGGGTAGGGCTGCGCCAACAGGGAGAGCAAATCACATGTGTTGGGCATCCCCAAACCTCAAGTATATATAGGGGAAAGGGAGGGGCTGCGCTGTTGGGGAACGTAGCATAAATTCAAAATTTTCCTACGTGTCACCAAGATCTATATATGGAGTCATCTAGCAATGAGGGAGGAGTGGATCTACATACCCTTGTAGATCGCGCGCGGAAGCGTTCAAGAGAACGGGGTTGATGGAGTCGTACTCGTCGTGATCCAAATCACCGATGATCCTAGCGCCGAACGGACGGCACCTCCGCGTTCAACAGACGTACGGAGCAGCGACGTCTCCTCCTTCTTGATCTAGCAAGGGGGAGGAGAGGTTGATGGAGATCCAGCAGCACGACGGCGTGGTGGTGGAAGTAGCGGGATTCCAACAGGGCTTCGCCAAGCGCTGCGGGAGGAGGGAGATGTGTCATGGGAGGGAGAGGGAGGCGCCAGGGCTTAGGTTTTGCTGCCCTCCCTTCCCCCCACTATATATAGGGCCAAGGGAGAGGGTGGAGGCGCAGCCTTGGCCCTTCCTCCAAGGAAGGGTGCGGCCAGGGGAGGAGTCCCTCCTCCCCAAGGCACCTCGGAGGTGCCTTCCCCCTTTAGGACTCTTCCTTTCCCTCTTCTCTTGGCGCATGGGCCTCTTGGGGCTGGTGCCCTTGGCCCATATAGGCCAAGGCGCACTCCCTACAGCCCATGTGGCCCCTCGGGGCAGGTGGCCCCACCCGGTGGACCCCCGGGACCCTTCCGGTGGTCCCGGTACAATACCGGTGACCCCGAAACTTGTCCCGATGGCCGAAATAGCACTTCCTATATATAATTCTTTACCTCCGGACCATTCCGGAACTCCTTGTGACGTCCGGGATCTCATCCGGGACTCCGAACAACTTTTGGGTTACCGCATACTAATATCTCTATAACCCTAGCGTCACCGAACCTTAAGTGTGTAGACCCTACGGGTTCGGGAGACATGCAGACATGACCGAGATGACTCTCCGGTCAATAACCAACAGCGGGATCTGGATACCCATGTTGGCTCCCACATGTTCCACGATGATCTCATCGGATGAACCACGATGTCAAGGACTTAATCAATCGCGTATACAATTCCCTTTGTCTATCGGTACGACACTTGCCCGAGATTCGATCGTCGGTATCCCGATACCTTGTTCAATCTCGTTACCGGCAAGTCTCTTTACTCGTTCCGTAACACATCATCCCGTGATCAACTCCTTGATCACATTGTGCACATTATGATGATGTCCTACTGAGTGGGCCCAGAGATACCTCTCCGTTTACACGGAGTGACAAATCCCAGTCTCGATTCGTGCCAACCCAACAGACACTTTCGGAGATACCTGTAGTGTACCTTTATAGCCACCCAGTTACGTTGTGACGTTTGGCACACCCAAAGCACTCCTACGGTATCCGGGAGTTGCACAATCTCATGGTCTAAGGAAATGATACTTGACATTAGAAAAGCTTCAGCATACGAACTACATGATCTTGTGCTAGGCTTAGGATTGGGTCTTTGTCCATCACATCATTCTCCTAATGATGTGATCCCGTTATCAATGACATCCAACGTCCATGGTCAGGAAACCGTAACCATCTATTGATCAACGAGCTAGTCAACTAGAGGCTTACTAGGGACATGGTGTTGTCTATGTATCCACACATGTATCTGAGTTTCCTATCAATACAATTTTAGCATGGATAATAAAAGATTATCATGAACAAGGAAATATAATAATAACTAATTTATTATTGCCTCTAGGGCATATTTCCAACAGTCTCCCACTTGCACTAGAGTCAATAATCCAGTTCACATCGATATGCGATTAACACTCAAGGTCACATCCCCATGTGACTAACACCCAAAGATTTTACTAGAGTCAATAATCTAGTTCACATTACCATGTGATTAACACTCGATGAGTTCTGGGTTTGAACATGTTATGCTTGTGAGAGATGTTATAGTCAACGGGTCCGAATCTTTCAGATCCGTATGTACTTCGCAAATCTCTATGTCATCTTGTAGATGCAGCTACTACGCTATATTTGGAGCCATTTCAAATAACTGTTCTACTTGGAGCTATTCTAAATTGTTGCTCCATTATACATATCCGGTATCTCTACTCAGAGCTATCCGGATAGGTGTTAAGCTTGCATCGACGTAACTCTTTACGTCGAACTCTTTATCACCTCCATAACCGAGAAACATATCCTTATTCCTCTAAGGATAATTTAGACCGCTATCTGGTGATCTACTCCTAGATTACCTTTGTACCCTCTTGCCAGTGGCAAGGCACACATCAGGTGCGGTACTCAGCATGGCATACCGTATAGAGCCTATGACAAAAGCATAGGGGACGACATTCGTCCTTTCTCTTTCTTCTGCCGTGGTCGAGCTTTAAGTCTTAACTTCATACCTTACAACTCAGTCAAGTACTCCTTCTTTGACTGATCCATCTTGAACCCCTTCAAGATCATGTCAAGGTATGTGCTCATTTGAAAGTACCATTAAGCGTTTTGATCTATCCTTATAGATCTTGATGCTCAATGTTCAAGTAGCTTGATCCAGGCTTTCCATTGAAAAACACTTTCAAATAACCCTATATGCTTTCCAGAAATTCTACGTCATTTCTGATCAACAATATGTCAACATATACTTATCAGAAATTCTATAGTGCTCCCACTCACTTCTTTGGAAATACAAGTTTCTCATAAACTTTGTATACACCCAAAACTTTGATCATCTTATCAAAGCATACATTCCAACTCCGAGATGCTTACTCCAGTCTTTAGAAGGATTGCTGGAGCTTTGCATACTTATTAGCATCTTTCAGGATTAACAAAACCTTCCGGTTGTATCACATACAACCTTTCCTCAAAAATCGTCGAGGAAACAATGGTTTTTGGCATCCTATCTGCAAGATTTCACAAATAATGCAGTAATTGCTAATATAATTCCAACAGACTCTTAGCATCGCTACGAGTGAGAAAGTCTCATCGTAGTCAACTCCTTGAACTTGTCGGAAAACATCTTAGCGACAAGTCGAGCTTTCTTAATGGTGATACCTACCATCATTGTCCGTCTTCCTTTTAAAATCCATATGTACCTAACAGCCTTACGACCATCAAGTAGTTCTCCCAAAGTCTACACTTTGTTTTCATATATGGATCCTCTCTCGGATTATATGGCCTCGAGCCATTTTGGAATCCAGGGCCACCATCGCTTCTCCATAGCTCGTAGGTTCATTGTTGTCTAGCAACATGACTTCCAAGACAGGATTACGTACCACTCTGAAGTAGTACGCATCCTTGTCATCCCACGAGGTTTGGTAGTGACTTGATCTGAAGTTTCATGATCACTATCATAAGCTTCCACTTCAATTGGTGTAGGTGCCACAGGAACAACTCATGTGCCCTGCCACACACTAGTTGAAGAGACGGTTCAATAACCTCATCAAGTCTCCACCATCCTCCCACTCAATTCTTTCGAGAGAAACTTTTCCTCGAGAAAGAACCTGATTCTAGAAACAATCCCTTATTGCTTTCGAATCTGAGACAGGAGGTATACCCAACTGTTTTGGGTGTCCTATGAAGATGCATTTATCCGCTTTGGGTTCGAGCTTATCAGCCTGAAACTTTTTCACATAAGCGTCGCAGCCCCAAACTTTTAAGAAATGACAGCTTAGGTTTCCCTAAACCATAGTTCATACGGTGTCATCTCATCGGAATTACGTGGTGCCCTATTTAAAGTGAATGTGTTTGTCTTTAATGCCTAACCCATAAACTATCGTGGTAATTCGATAAGAGACATCATGGTATGCATCATATCCAATAGAGTGCAGTTATGATGTTCGGACACACCATCACACTATGGTGTTCCAGGCTGTATTAGTTGTGAAACAATTTCCACAATGTCTTAATTCTGTGCCAAACTCGTAATTCAGATATTCATCTCTATGATCATATCATAGATATTTTATCCTCTTGTCACGACGATCTTTCAACTTCACCCTGAAATTACTTGAACCTTTCAATAATTCAGACTCGTGATTCATCAAGTAAATATACTCAACATCTACTCAAATCATCTGTGAAGTAAGAACATAACGATATCCACTACATGCCTCAGCACTCATTGGATTGCACACATCAAAATGTATTACTTCCAACAAGTTACTTTCTAGTTCCATTTTACTGAAAACGAGGCTTTCAGTCATCTTGCCCATGTGGTATGATTTGCATGTCTCAAGTGATTCAAAATCAAGTGAGTCCAAACTGTCCATTTGCATGGAGTTTCTTCATGCATATACACCAATAGACATGGTTCGCATGTCTCAAACTTTTCAAAACAAGTGAGCCCAAAGATCCATCAACATGGAGCTTCTTCATGCGTTTTATACCGATATGACTTATGTGGCAGTGCCACAAGTAGGTGGTACTATCATTACTATCTTATATCTTTTGGCATGAACATGTGTATCACTATGATCGAGATTCAATGAACCATTCATTTTAGGTGCAAGACCATTGAAGGTATTATTCAAATAAACAGAGTAACCATTATTCTCCTTAAATGAATAACCGTATTGCGATAGACATAATCCAATCATGTTTATGCTCAATGCAAACACCAATCTCGATGGTAGAGGGAGCGTGCGATGCTTGATCATATCAACATTGGAAACACTTCCAACACATATCGTCAGCTCACCTTTAGCTAGTCTCCGTTTATTCCGTAGCTTTTATTTCGAGTTACTAACACTTAGCAACCGAACCGGTATCTAATACCCTGGTGCTACTAGGAGTACTAGTAAAGTACACATTAACACAATGTATATCCAATATACTTCTATCGACCTTGCCAGCCTTCTCATCTACCAAGTATCTAGTGTAATTCTACTCCAGTGGTTGTTCCCCTTATTACAGAAGCACTTAGTCTCGGGTTTGGGTTCAACCTTGGGTTTCTTCACTAGAGAAGCAACTGATTTGCCGTTTCATGAAGTATCCCTTCTTGCCCTTGCCCTTCTTGAAACTAGTGGTTTTACTAACCATCAACAATTGATGCTCCAACTTGATTTCTACTTTCGCGGTGTCAAACATCGCGAATATCTCAAGGATCATCATATATGTCCCTGATATATTATAGTTCATCACGAAGCTCTAGCAGCTTGGTGCAATGTCTTCGGAGAACCATCACTATTTCATCTGGAAGATCAACTCCCACTCGATTCAAGTGATTGTTGTACTCAGACAATCTGAGCACAAGCTCAACAATTGAGCTTTTCTCCCTTAGTTTGCAGGCTAAGAAAATCGTCGGAGGTCTTATACCTCTTGACGTGGGCACGAGCCTGAAATCCCAATTTCAGTCCTTGGAACATCTCATATGTTCTGCGATGTTTCAAAAACGTCTTTGGTGCCTCAATTTTAAACCATTTAGCATTACGCACTGAACTATCATGTAGTCATCAAAACGTGTATGTCAGATGTTCGCAACATCCACAGACGACGTTCGAGGTTCAGCACACTGAGCGGTGCATTAAGGACATAAGCCTTCTATGAAGCAATGAGGACAAACCTCAGTTTACGGACCTAGTCCGCATAATTACTACTATCAACTTTCAACTAAATTTTCTCTAGGAACATATCTAAACAGTAGAACTGAAGCGCGAGCTACGACATAATTTGCGAAGACCTTTTGACTATGTTCAGGATAATTAAGTTCATCTTGTGAACTCCCACTCAGATAGACATCCCTCTAGTCATCTAAGTGATTACATGATCCGAGTCAACTAGGCCATGTCTGATCATCACGTGAGACGGACTAGTCATCATCGGTGAACATCTTCATGTTGATCGTATCTACCATACGACTCATGCTCGACCTTTCGGTCTCTTGTGTTCCGAGGCCATGTCTGTACATGCTGGGCTCGTCAAGTCAACCTAAGTGTTTTGCATGTGTTCCGAGGCCATGTCTGTACATGCTAGGCTCGTCAACACCCGTTGTATTCGAACGTAAGAATCTATCACACCCGATCATCACGTGGTGCTTCGAAATGACGAACTTTCGCAACGGTGCACAGTTAGGGGGAACACTTTCTTGAAATTTTAATGAGGGATCATCTTATTTACTACCGTCGTTCTAAGCAAATAAGATGTATAAACATGATAAACATCACATGCAATCAAATAGTGACATGATATGGCCAATATCATATTGCTCCTTTTGATCTCCATCTTCGGGGCTCCATGATCATCATCGTCACCAGCATGACACCATGATCTCCATCATCTCCATCATCGTGTCATCATGAAGTTGTCTCGCCAACTATTACTTCTACTACTACAGCTAACGGTTAGCAATAAAGTAAAGTAATTACATGACGTTTATGTTGACACGCAGGTCATAAATAAATTAAGACAACTCCTATGGCTCCTGCCGGTTGTCATACTCATCGACATGCAAGTTGTGATTCCTATTACAAGAACATGATCATCTCATACATCACATATATCATTCATCACATCCTTTGGTCATATCACATCACATAGCATACCCTGCAAAAACAAGTTAGACGTCCTCTAATTGTTGTTTGCATGTTTTACGTGGCTGCTATGGGTTTCTAGCAAGAACGTTTCTTACCTACGCAAGAACCACAACGTGATATGCCAATTGCTATTTACCCTTCATAAGGACCCTTTTCATCGAATCCGATCCGACTAAAGTGGGAGAGACAGACACCCGCTAGCCACCTTATGCAACTAGTGCATGTCAGTCGGTGGAACCAGTCTCACGTAAGAGTACGTGTAAGGTCGGTCCGGGCCGCTTCATCCCACAATGCCACCGAATCAAGATTGGACTAGTAACGGTAAGCATATTGAACAAAATCAACGCCCACAACTACTTTGTGTTCTACTCGTGCATAGAAACTACGCATAGACCTAGCTCATGATGCCACTGTTGGGGAACGTAGCGTAAATTCAAAATTTTCCTATGTGTCACCAAGATCTATATATGGAGTCATCTAGCAACGAGGGAGGAGTGGATCTACATACCCTTGTAGATCGCGCGCGGAAGCGTTCAAGAGAACGGGGTTGATGGAGTCGTACTCGTCGTGATCCAAATCACCGATGATCCTAGCGCCGAACGGACGGCACCTCCGCGTTCAACACACGTACGGAGCAGCGACGTCTCCTCCTTCTTGATCCAGCAAGGGGGAGGAGAGGTTGATGGAGATCCAGCAGCACGACGGCGTGGTGGTGGAAGTAGCGGGATTCCAACAGGGCTTCGCCAAGCGCTGCGGGAGGAGGGAGATGTGTCATGGGAGGGAGAGGGAGGCGCCAGGGCTTAGGTTTTGCTGCCCTCCCTTCCCCCCCCCACTATATATAGGGCCAAGGGAGAGGGGGGAGGCACAGCCTTGGCCCTTCCTCCAAGGAAGGGTGCAGCCAGGGGAGGAGTCCCTCCTCCCCAAGGCACCTCGGAGGTGCCTTCCCCCTTTAGGACTCTTCCTTTCCCTCTTCTCTTGGCGCATGGGCCTCTTGGGGCTGGTGCCCTTGGACCATATAGGCCAAGGCGCACCCCCTACAGCCCATGTGGCCCCCCGGGGCAGGTGACCCCACCCGGTGGACCCCCGGGACCCTTCCGGTGGTCCCGGTACAATACCGGTGACCCCGAAACTTGTCCCGATGGCCGAAATAGCACTTCCTATATATAATTCTTTACCTCCGGACCATTCCGGAACTCCTTGTGAAGTCCGGGATCTCATCCGGGACTCCGAACAACTTTCGGGTTACCGCATACTAATATCTCTATAACCCTAGCGTCACCGAACCTTAAGTGTATAGACCCTACGGGTTCGGGAGACATGCAGACATGACCGAGATGACTCTCCGGTCAATAACCAACAGCGGGATCTGGATACCCATGTTGGCTCCCACATGTTCCACGATGATCTCATCGGATGAACCATGATGTCAAGGACTTAATCAATCCCGTATACAATTCCCTTTGTCTATCGGTATGACACTTGCCCGAGATTCGATCGTCGGTATCCCGATACCTTGTTCAATCTCGTTACCGACAAGTCTCTTTACTCGTTCCGTAACACATCATCCCGTGATCAACTCCTTGATCACATTGTGCACATTATGATGATGTCCTACTGAGTGGGCCCAGAGATACCTCTCCATTTACACGGAGTGACAAATCCCAGTCTCGATTCGTGCCAACCCAACAGACACTTTCGGAGATACCTGTAGTGTACCTTTATAGCCACCCAGTTACGTTGTGACGTTTGGCACACCCAAAGCACTCCTACGGTATCCGGGAGTTGCACAATCTCATGGTCTAAGGAAATGATACTTGACATTAGAAAAGCTTTAGCATACGAACTACATGATCTTGTGCTAGGCTTAGGATTGGGTCTTTGTCCATCACATCATTCTCCTAATGATGTGATCCCGTTATCAATGACATCCAACGTCCATGGTCAGGAAACCGTAACCATCTATTGATCAACGAGCTAGTCAACTAGAGGCTTACTAGGGACATGGTGTTGTCTATGTATCCACACATGTATCTGAGTTTCCTATCAATACAATTCTAGCATGGATAATAAACGATTATCATGAACAAGGAAATATAATAATAACTAATTTATTATTGCCTCTAGGGCATATTTCCAACATGCGCCCCCACCTAGGGTTCCCTCCCTAGGGGTGGCGGCAGCCCCCAGATCCCATCTGGGAGGCGGCCAAGGGGGAGAGAGAGGGGGGCGCACCTAGGGTGGGCCTTAGGGCCCATCTGCGCCTAGGGTTTGCCCCCTCTCCTCTTGAGGACGCCTTGGGCCTTGGTGGGAGGCGCCCCAGCCCACATAGGGGCTGGTCCCTTCCCACTATTGGCCCATGTAGGTCTCCGGGGCTGGTGGCCCCACCTGGTGGACCCCCGGACCCCTCCGGTGGTCCCGGAACACTTCCGGTGGCCAAAACCATACTTCCTATATATCAATCTTTACCTCCGGACCATTCCGGAACTCCTCGTGACATCCGGGATCTCATTCGGGACTCCGAACAACATTCGGTAACCGCATACATACTTTCCCTATAACCCTAGCGTCATTGAACCTTAACTGTGTAGACCCTACGGGTTCGGGAAACATGCAGACATGACCGAGACACCTCTCCGGTCAATAACCAACAGCGGTATCTGGATACCCATGTTGGCTCCCACATGCTCCACGATGATCTCATCGGATGAACCATGATGTCAAGGACTTAATCAATCCCGTATACAATTCCCTTTGTCTAGCGGTACGATACTTGCCCGAGATTCGATCGTCGGTATCCCGATACCTTGTTCAATCTCGTTACCGGCAAGTCTCTTTACTCGTTCCGTAACACATCATCCCGTGATCAACTCCTTGATTACATTGTGCACATTATGATGATGTCCTATCGAGTGGGCCCAGAGATACCTCTCCGTTTACACGGAGTGACAAATCCCAGTCTCGATTCGTGCCAACCCAACAGACACTTTCGGAGATACCTGTAGTGTACCTTTATAGCCATCCAGTTACGTTGTGACGTTTGGCACACCCAAAGCACTCCTACGATATCCAGGAGTTGCACAATCTCATGGTCTAAGGAAATGATACTTGACATTAGAAAAGCTTTAGCATACGAACTACATGATCTTGTGCTAGGCTTAGGATTGGGTCTTGTCCATCACATCATTCTCCTAATGATGTGATCCCGTTATCAACGACATCCAATATCCATGGTCAGGAAACCGTAACCATCTATTGATCAACGAGCTAGTCAACTAGAGGCTTACTATGGACATGGTGTTGTCTATGTATCCACACATGTATCTGAGTTTCCTATCAATACAATTCTAGCATGGATAATAAACGATTATCATGAACAAGGAAATATAATAATAACCAATTTATTATTGCCTCTAGGGCATATTTCCAACAAGTGTCTCATCTTGGGGGGGGGGCATCCGTAGACCAGACAAGCTTCCACAACGGTCGGTCACCATTAGGGTTAGAGCTCGACGCACTCGGACTGAGATGATCTGTTATTGAAGACATTGCAAAGTGGTAGGCACTCTTGACAGTAAACTGCCCCGATCTGTCCCAAGGCCACGATACAAAGTCCTCCTGTTGGCGCGGGGAAGTGCGGATCATTAGTATTGCATCTACATCAGCCTGGCAGAAGAACTGTTGTAGCAAGTTTAACTTCCAGTTGCCGCGATCATCAAGAAAATCCTGGACTCTATTGAGGCGGCAATTGCCTCTTGGCAAGATAGGAGTAAATGGGGGACCCCTAGGGATCCATGGGTCCCTCCACGTTCTGATGCTAGCCCCATTGCCCACTCGCCAGAGTATTCCTTTCTTCACCAATTCTAGTCCATGCTCAATGCCCTTCCACATCGCCGAGGAGTTCGACGGAAAAACTGTATCCACCAAGTTCCCATTAGGGTAATACTTGGCTCGGAGTAGTCGGGCACATAACAATTCTGGATTAGTGAGAAGCCTCCAGGCTTGTTTAGCCAGAAGAGCCTGATTGTAAGCGCGCATATTCCTAAAACCAACGCCTCCTTGAGATTTAGGGAGAGTCAAACGCTCCCAAGCAACCCATGCCATCTTTTTCTTTCCGTTTTCCACCCCCACCAGTATTGCCTCATCATCTTTGTTAACTCGTCACAAACCGACATGGGAAGTTTGAATATACTCATAACATAAACTGGGATGGCTTGGGCCACCGCTTTTATAAGCACCTCCTTACTTGCAAAAGACGAGTATCGTTCACTCCAATTCACCAAGCACTTACTCAATCTAGACTGCAGAGATTCAAAACGTCCCTTATGCATGCGCCCCTCTGGAACCGGGAGGCCCAAATACTTTGGTTCAAACTCCTGTTGAGTAACATTCAGAATTTGTTTCACTTCCACCACAACTTGATTTGGACAATTGTCAGCAAACAGGATGGAGCACTTTGAGGGATTGATAATTTGACCCGTAGCTGAAGCATAAGTACTCAAAACATCCTTGATAATCATCGCCGAATCCGTAGTAGCACGGAAGAACAGAAGGGAATCGTCTGCAAACAATAAGTGTGATATAGCAGGGGCTCTCCTACTAATTTTGATAGCCTCAAGTCCTCTATGTTGGACTGCCTCATGTAATAAGGAAGACAAGGAGTCAGCCACAAAGAGGAACAGGAAGGGTGATATGGGGTCACCTTGACATAAACCACACGAAGGAGAGAACTCCTCCAGTAGCCGGCCATTAAACTTGACCGAATACTTAACCGATCTGACACACTCCATTACTAGATCAACCCACCGTGGGGCGAAGCCCCACTTCAAAAGAGCACGCTCCAGGTAGTCCCAATCAACATGGTCATAAGCCTTCGACAGGTCCAGCTTATACGCACAAAAATCATTATTTCCTGAAGAAGTTTGGATATGGTGGATACACTCAAAAGCAATCATCGAATTATCTGAGATTAAGCGTCCCGGGATGAACGCGCTTTGATTTTCTGAAATGAGATCCACAAGGCACGGTCTGAGCCTATTCACCATACATTTTGAGACTATCTTGTAAATCACATTGCACAGAGAAATAGGACGGAAATCCTTCAACGTCACCGGGTGTTGAACTTTGGGGATCAGTACAATACACGTATCATTGACCCCTTCTGGCATATGGCCTGTGACAAAAACAGTCGAACCGTGGCTATGATTTCCTCTTTCAAGCAACCCCAGTTCCTCTGATAAAACCGGGACGGGAACCCATCCGGACCCGGCGCCTTTAAGGGTCCGATTTGGAACAAAGCATTAGATATTTCATCATCAGAAAAAGGCACGAGGAGACGGTCATTCATCTCATTCGTAACCCTCGGCACAAGAACATCTAGAACAACATCCGGAGTTAGAGTAGGATCTTTCTTATATACCTCCTTGAAGTACGAGGCGGCCATACGCTCCATCTCCGAGGGGGAGTTACACCACGAGCTGTCACGTTTCATTAGCCTCATGTTATTCCTCCTAGCACGCCAAACTGCCTGCCGGTGAAAGTAGTTTGTATTGCGGTCCCCCTCCTTCAACCAAACAATACAACTCCTTTGCAGCCACATCATCTCCTCACGGTAAAGTAGCTCATCCAACTTTTCCATTTTTTGTTTGATCAAGAGACGGTCCGAATTGTTTAGCTGTAAGTTTTCCAGTTCCTTCCGAAGATCCTCAATTTGTTTCACCACTTGGCCAAAATTTTCTTTACTCCACTTGCGAAGATCAGCCATAACAGACTTCAGGGATGTAGCCACGTTCCCCAAGTCGCCCACAGGCCGAGACCGATCCCATGCCTTTGAAATTATCTCTGGCAGTTTTTTATCACGTTCCCACATGATCTCATATTTAGGCAACCCCTTCCGGCGGCGATCTTCAGTATCATCTAGGCAAAGTATAATGGGACAATGGTCCGACCGAGGGGAAACCAGGTGCTGCACCCTCGAGAATGGAAACAACTCCGTCCAATCATCAGACGCACATGCTCGATCTAACCGAACTCGAACGTTGCCCTGTCCAAGCTGGTCGTTATCATATGTATATGGAGCTCCTGAGAACCCTAAGTCAATCAATTCGCACACAAAGAGAGTGTCTCTAAACGCCTCCATCTGGCTCTCTCCTCTATTGGTTCTCGAGAAGTGTTCATGTTGCCAAAGAGCTTCATTAAAATCACCACAAACAACCCAAGGTAGGTTTGAGACCCCTTTCAATCTGACTAGGTGATCCCACATGCGCTGCCGATGTTCCACACGTGGTTCCCCATAGACAAAGGTGGACCTCCAAGTTTTCCCGGAACCTTGATCCTCAACATTCACATCGATGTATCTTTTACAGGAATCCAGCACTGTCACCCGGAGGGATTCATCCCAAAACAGCGCTAGTCCACCGCCTCGGCCCTCACAATCCACCCCGCAGAATCCTTTGAGACCTAATTTCCACTTCATTCTTTCAACTTTAACACTTGTCTGTCTCGTTTCAGCAAGAAAGACCAAGCTTGGGGAATGGGCTTTTACAAGAGCCCCAACTTCACGAACTGTCCGGCGGTTCCCCGCTCCCCGGCAGTTCCAAAAGAGGTGACTCATTGGGACTGGCGGCGCTCCTCCTGGGAGCCCGCCGAAATTTTCTCTCAGTTTGAGGTCTCACCATCTCGTTTTGCATGTTTACTATCGGAACTATTAGTAGGCGATTCCGGTTCACCATCATCTTTACCGTCTGTAAGAAACAGTACTTCCCTGTGCGCAGCAGAGGGTGTAGTTGTCCCAAGTGTTTCTATACCTCCATCCATGTTGAGGCTCTTACGAGAAGATCTATCCGATTCCATATCACGAGATAGGGAAGTTTTTATAGGGCTAGATGCCGTATCCTTCAGCTCTCCATCCATCCTGACTTCTCCCTTGCCTACAGCAGACTTAGGAACCGGTGGTTCAGTGTACATCTTCTTCTCTCCCCTCCTTGCTTCCCAGTCCGAGCGAGCTTGTGCCGGGGGGTCAGCATAGAGGTAATCACCAAACTTGAGATCCTTCTCAGCAAACACACCATTACCACACTCCTTATGCCCATGGCCAATGATACCACACGCGCTACAGAATCTTGCCAGCTTTTCATATCTTACTGCATAAACCTTACGTGCTTCTCCCTTGACAATGCTCACAATTTGGTGAGCGGCTTCCTGATGTCATGTTTCACTCTGACCCGGACGTAATCCCCTCTGGAGTTACCATTAAGCCTGGTTTCAAGGACCTCACCCTCAGAACGGAGCAACTTGACAATCAGATCATGTCTGCAATACCCATCTGGTAGCTTATGGATCTGGAGCCAGATAGGCATGTAATCTATTGGCACCTCTTCAGCGTTTGTGAACCCATCATATGGCACTAACAGAACTGCCATGTTGCGGAACAGCCACGGTCCTTGTCCCATGATGCGATCCCAATCACCAAGACAATAAACTTGAACCACAAACAGACTAGGGCCAATTGGCCGGAAGCGAACCAACTGGGAACAATTCCACGCCGCCAGCATGTCTTTGTAGAAGGCCGATTGGCTGAAATTTTTCATGGTCTGAACCCTAGCTAGGGCAACCCAACGAATCTCCTCCAGCAGCTCTGGAGCTTCCTCTTCAACTACAACGTCATCAAACTCCTCCTCATGGAGATCCAACTTGTCGAAGAAGTCACCGAGATCATCATCTCTCCCTTGGGACCCGAGGTTCGTTGAAAACGCATCTGATGTCGCCGCCATGGTGCCTCTTAGTATATAGTTATTGTCTAAATTTTGAGGACATGTTTTGATCAATGAATATACGATTTTAACCAAAAATCACTTCACTACCATGTGCCCGAAAAACAAACTTGAAGAAGAAGCTCCGCCATCTGTGCGAGCGCTCCACTTGTGAGGACTAAAAAATCGGAACTACACTACTAACCGGAGTAGAGGCATTGGGATTCCCCTTCCCGCCACCAACCACCAGCAACAGGCCGAGGAGAGGTGAATCCACGGACTCGTTGATGAAGTCTGGAGGGAAGAGTTTACCGTAGCCCTCTAGGATTAAGAAAGGAAACCAAGAGAACTAACATTGTGCTTATTTTGGCAAGTGGTGTTGTGGCGAATGGTCGATGGACTCCCTACCATAGTTTTGGATAACCTGCGTGCCCTGCCTTTTGGTGTGTGGATTCCCGTGGCCTCCTCTGCCTCGTCCACCAACACATTTCGGCACTCCAAGTCCGAGCGAGTGAGCAGAGCAGAGCACCCACCGTTTGGATCCCAAAACCGTGCGTGGCCGACACCTTTTTGCTCGCTATAAATACATGGCTAGCTCCTCGTCCCGGAAGCATCAAGCAACAGCCAGCCAGCCAGCCCATCTCATCTCATCTCGCTCCATCGCACTCTTTCTACTGAGCTGTATCTGTCGAAGAAGATCACGGCGAAGATTGTTGGATCCAGACCCTGAAACACAACTCGATCAGGTGGAAAATTGGTGGAAATCCCTCACTGTAATCTCCAGCAGAGTCCCTGACGAACAAGTTCAGAGAACAGAAGAAAACAGAAAACGGGAGACAGTAGTTTGCGACGCCTCAACCTCGCGTCCTTTTCGCTTCTATCCTTTTATTCCTTAGTAACAAACTGGAAGCCCACGATCCGTTATACCCGCGCCATCCCACGGCCAGTTCGTGGTCATCACTCTACCGATTACAGAGGAGAAGATAACTGAATAAAACTAACACCTGAAGCTATTAAGCCGCAGCACGAACAGAGCGCACTTCTGGCTATTATTCAGCATATTCAGAAAACTGAAAAAACATCTACGTGACTACTTCCAGTACACCGAGATTACTTCTAACATTTTACCCCCTTAAACTTGGTGCACTGGCTTCAAATCCTGCATGCCAATGTTCTTCTTCATTTCCTGAAAGAGAGACTTTGGGAGAGGTTTAGTCAGGATGTCTGCATGCTGTTCTTCAGACCACAGAAAATACACAAAAAATGGACAAAAGAAGAAAGGGCCACGTCCCCAAACGACGACATAAATGGACCCATGTGAAAAGAAACACGAGAACAAACTGACACAAAATAAAACGGGACAATAGGGCGCGGGAGAAAAAATAACGAGCTGACACAGGTGAGACATCACTACATCTCATCTAAATGATATTTAGCAAATCCGCAAGAAAAGAAAATCTAGTTACACTATCCTCTGGCTACACACAGCCAATCAAAATAAACAAAAAATAAGGAATAAAAAGACATGTGGCCTTCCATAAAATGTTGCAACCCAAAAAATTTACCCAATACATAAAAAATAGAAATGCCCCACTAAAAAAAGCCATATTGGGCCTCACTGCTTCACGGGAGACAGACAAATAACAGGACACAATGACAGCGAGCACCACGACTCAGAAGCACATATAGCTAACAACATATGAGTTATACGAGACATTGTTAACTCTCCTCAAGATGAGACCTAGCAAAAGCAATCCGAAACGAAAACACCCAGATCGCGCATTGCAAACGCCCGAACAAAAGACGCTCATCGCGATAGAGTACACATGCGACAAAACAACCCATGATCAAAATTTGCACGACATTTAAAGCAAACAGATGACGTAGTGAAAAAGTTCAAGAATTTAAAATAACTAAATAAAGTAAATAATAAATAAATGAGAAAACAGAAAATATAAATAAAAGAACAGAAATCAGGAATTTAAAATAGTTCATAATTTGAAACAAATGATGAAATAATAAAGAGACAAAATAAAAGGAACGAAGCTGCAACATATAGAAACACGAAAAGACAACAGCCCATGAGAAGACGTGAGAAGAAAAACAGCCCACACGAGCCTGGCGTAGGTTTTTTTTTAACACAGTACAGACGCAAGTGCTCATATAAACGCGCATACACTCATCCCTATGAAAGCACACACGCACACCCTACCCCTATGAGTACCTCCGAGAGACTGAGCCGGCATATCATCTTGAGATTTTACGAAGTCACCGTAGGCGCCTCGAAGTTGATGGGAACGTCTCCTCCCATTGAAAGCGTATCGCCGGAATTCCTGAAATAAATCCAGGATAAATGCGAGCACCAGGATTTGAACCCTGGTGGGTTGAGGATACCACTGTCCACCTAACCATCTTAACCAGAGGTTGGTTCGCCTGGCGTAGGTAGTTTTGACCACCGAGGGACATACCGTGAAGCGAAGGACAAGAACGAGCGGGAGCTGCCTAGGTAGATTTTTTTTACGGGAGCTGAATACGAATCGTGATGCTTTTCATCGAACGGCTTAAAAGTTGGATGTGAGACAATAATTCACATTTAGATGTGAAATAGCAAATCTGGTAATTAAAATATATTTTTGACCAACCAAAATATGCGGAACATATCCGGGCAGTTGGGATATATTTTGCTGCACGAAGTGGCCGTAGACTAGGCTGGCAAACGAGTAATAAGTTCATCAAGCCCGCAAAAAAAAAGGCTGTGCATCGAACTATGTCAAAAACAAAGTTTACCATCAAACCGACAAGTGGCCCCCAGACCAGCAAATCCATGGAGAAATGCCCTACGCTTTGTGTATAGAATCAGACGGAGAAGGGCTAGTCCGGCGGGGACACAGTGATGCCGCCGGTTTCGCCCGCAAACTGGGAGGGCCGCTCAAAATCTAATCTTCCCGCGGACCGACGCGCCGACGACAACGAGTGAAACCGGCGGCGCTTGTGATCAAATCAGCACCGTTGTGCCTAACTTTAGATCGACCGAGATCTCATTTTTCTTGCTAGCTAGCTTTGGCACGCAAAAAAGGACGAGGGAGGACCGGAGGATACCTCCAACAAACAACATCAAATCCTGTGGTCTGTGGATTTCCAACCATAGTTTTGGATAACCTGCCGCTCCCGGAAAGAAAGCGTGCAGTGGCACCCCCTGCCTTTCCCACCAACTCAGTTCACCACTCCAATCCAAGTCCAAACGAGTCAGCAGAGTACCCACGGTTTGCACCCAAAACCGTGCGTGGCCGCCACCTTTTTGCTCCCTATAAATACATGGCTAGCTCCTCGTCCTCGAAGCATCAAGCAACAGCCAGCCAGCCAGCCCATCTCATCTCACTCGATCATCGCACTCTTTGTGCTGAGCCGTTTCTGTACAGGATCACGGCGAAGATGTCGACGACGGCCACCGTCACCCGCGCCCACCTTGAGAACAAGCTCGCCCTCGCCAAACGCTGCTCCAGAGGTACGTAGGAATCAGGATCCACTTCTTCAGAGTTCAGTTCAGTTCAGCCAAGTTGTGTGCTGATAGTCTGACACTAGCAATGCATTTCTCTTTTTAAAATCTTCCCCAGAGGCGACGCTCGCCGGAGCCAAGGCGGCGGCCGTCGCCACGGTCGCGTCTGCGGTGCCAACGGTGAGCTCATCCGTCCAACGGTAGTTGCTGATTTTCATGCACGTTGGACTCTGATTTTCGTGACTGTTATACTCATGCAGCTGGCGAGCGTGCGGATGCTGCCGTGGGCCAAGGCGAACCTGAACCCCACCGGCCAGGCGCTCATCGTCTGCACCGTCGCCGGGATGGCCTACTTCATCGCCGCCGACAAGGCCATCCTCTCGCTGGCGAGGAGGCACTCGTACGAGAGCGCCCCCGACCACCTCAAGGACACCTCCTTCCATGGTGGTGCCGCCGCAGCTCGTCCCCGTCCGCCGGCATTCTTCAGGCCTTGAGCTAGTATTATCCTGCTTGTGCCGTTGCGCGTATTCTAGAAAAAATGTATGCATCATTGTCAGTGTCCCAAGAAACCGCTGCCGCATGAATATCTGACGCCGAAATGTATGTATATCCGTGTACTGAATGAAACAGAGGGCTCGATCCTGGTTTCATATATGCTGTGTACGACAGACTTCAGAAGTTCAGATATCGACGAAGAAGATGGGATCATATAATATAAGCTGTGTATTCCCATCCATTGCAGCTTATGTGACTGCTGAAACTTGATCTTGATTAACATTCCTACGTCGATCCCAAACTGCAGAGGCCGCCATGGCGGGAGCCAAGGCCGCGGTCGTCGCCACCGTCGCTGCCGCAGTCTCCATAGTTTTCTTTTAAGATCCAGCAAATTGCTGACTTTAATTAGATTAAGCAGAAAGCAGCAGAAAAACAACATGAAAAGGATCCGAAGATCAAAGAGAAAAGAAAAACGGCAATCCTATTGGCCGCCGAACAACACTATCCTTACAAGACGGAACGCCATCCACTCACAGCAGGACAACGCAGCTCCGACTCCGGCAGAGAACTACAAAAAGCAAAGAAATGTTGGCGTCACGGAAGATCACCGAACGGACCACTTGTCGCTCGTCATTGTACACCACCGGTGCCCCGCACCGCAGCTTCGACTTCACATCAACAGGCAACCGAGGTAGTCTCAAGGACACGCCGGAGAAGAGCCGACTACCACGACCAATGCCACGCCTCCGACAATGCTCACCACCGTTATCGTTGCCACAGAAGCCAAACTGTCCCATTGCCAGACGGACACGACCGAGCAGCACAAACAACCTCCCCCACCTATCACTGGTCCCTCTGGCCGGTAAGGAGCTCCTGGAACGATGCCCCAAGAGGTGCGATGCACGTCGCCGTCATCGTCCGGTTCTAGGGGATCAAGGGTTTCCCTCGAGCATCCTTGCGTAGTGGAGCGAGCAGGAACGCCTCAGCGACGCCTTCAAAAAGGAAACGGCGCCCGCAGGCATCGCAGTCGCTTGCCCCAGCCCAAGGGCTGGCAGCAAAGTCTTCACCCGGCGCTGCACCTCCAACCACCAAACCCGAGCCAGACCATCACCGCAGACACACGGCCGGCGGCCGCCGGCCCCACGCGCCCAACGTCCACCGCAACCACCTTCAAAACTGGACGCCGGGGCCAGGTCTTCATCGATGCCGCCGGTCCACGCCAGATAGAGCCGCCGGCCCCATGCACCCGACGGTCGTCACGGCCTCCTCGCAGAACAGGACGCCGAGGCCCGATCTGCTTCGCACCGCCATGGAGCCCAACTAGCCGACGGCCGCCGGTGCACAGAGCCGTCTACAGCCCACGCGCCGCCGAGAAGCTGGCTCCCGCCTGACCCATCTCCTCTGCCGCAGCATCGAGCAAGAGCCCGTCCGACGGCAGCCCTCTTCAGATCCAGCAGGGGCTCGCCCGCGACCCGCACGACCACCACATGCCCCAGACCGCAGCCATCCCTGCCTCGCCGCTCCATTAGTATATCTCACGGTGCGCCATTACTAACAATTTTTTTCATTTTTTAGAATTTTTTTCATTTTTTTGTTTTTTTTCTTAATCTCGAGTCAATCTTAATCTCGGGTCAAATCGCACTCTATGGTCAAACTTCCCGAAAGGTCACCCATCGTCACACTACTCCAGCCCGAGCACGCTTAACTTCGCAGTTCTATCCAACCCCAGCACCAGCTCACTTCACGAGAACTTGTTGATACATATATCATATCAATCCTATTAAACCTTGTTGATGTCTAGGACTTTGTTCATGTTCATGAGTGTAATGAAATTTTGAAAAAATATTTCAAACTTCCAGTCATATTACGTATCATATTTTGAAAAAAATTCCAAATTTTTTTTTGAAACCAATTTTTTCTGTTACTAGTGGCGCACCTAGCAAATGGTGCGCCACTAGTAAGTTTGAATTTTCTTTCATTTTCCCCCCTCTAGATCTTAAAAGCCCCGTATCTTTCGTTCTGTTAGGGTTTGGGGGATTTTTAAGATGTTGAAAGGGGTTCCCCCATTTCAATTCGTATGTAACTTTTCGAGTAGATGATTTTTCATATAAAAAACTTTTTAATCCAAGTTCGTATGCAAAAGTTATGCCCACTTTACTAATTTCAAAGAGATTTTGCAAATAAAGTCGAAATTCATATTTGTAAATTTTCCCAACAACTAGACCACATATCACATGGGAAAATTATTTTCTTTTTTTACATTTCCAGCATTTTCTTTTATTTTTTAAAAAACTAAAAAAACGGTCCAGGGGGGTGCATTTAGCACCAGGGTTACTAATGGCGCACCTGATGTGTGGTGCGCCATTAGTAATTTTGAAAAAAAAATGTTAGTAATGGCGCAACCGTGGATGATGACCCACAAGTATAGGGGTTCTATCGTAGTCCTTTCGATAAGTAAGAGTGTCGAACCCAACAAGGAGCAGAAGGAAATGATAAGCGGTTTCCAGCAAGGTATTCTCTGCAAGTACTGAAATAAGTGGTAACAGATAGTTTTGTGATAGGATAATTTGTAAAGAGCAACAAGTAACAAAAGTAAATAAAGTGCATTAAGGTGGCCCAATCCTTTTTGTAGCAAAGGACAAGTCTGGACAAACTCTTATATGATGTAAAGCGCTCCCGAGGACACATGGGAATATCGTCGAGCTAGTTTTCATCACGTTCATATGATTCGCGTTCGGTACTTTGATAATTTGGTATGTGGGTGGACCGGTGCTTGGGTACTGCCCTTACTTGGACAAGTATCCCACTTATGATTAACCTCTATTGCAAGCATCTGCAACTATAACAAAAGTATTAAGGTAAACCTAACCATAACATGAAACATATGGATCCAAATCAGCCCCTTACGAAGTAACGCATAAACTAGGGTTTAAGCTTCTGTCACTCTAGCAACCCATCATCTACTTATTACTTCCCAATGCCTTCCTTTAGGCCCAAATAATGGTGAAGTGTCATGTAGTCAACGTTCACATAACACCACTAGAGGAGAGACAACATACATCTCATGAAAATATCGAGCGAATACCAAATTCACATGACTACTAATAGCAAGACTTCTCCCATGTCCTCAGGAACAAAAGTAACTACTCACAAAGCATAAACATGTTCATAATCAGAGGGGTATTAATATGCATATAGGATCTGAACATATGATCTTCCACCAATTAAACCAACTAGCATCAACTACAAGGAGTAATTAACACTACTAGCAACCTACTAGCACCAATCCCGGACTTGGAGACAAGAATTGGATACAAGAGATGAACTAGGGTTTTGAGAGGAGATAGTACTGATGAAGATGTTGATGGAGATTGCCCTCTCCCGATGAGAGGAGCGTTGGTGATGACGATGGCGATGATTTCCCCCTCCGGGAGGGAAGTCTCCCCGGCAGAACAACTCCGCCAGAGCCCTAGATTGGTTCCGCCAAGGTTCCGCCTCGTGGCGGCGGAGTTTCGTCCGAGAAGATGGTTTATGATTTTTTTTCCCATCGAAAGACTCCATATAGCAGAAGATGGCCATCGGAGGGCCACCAGGGGGCCCACGAGGTAGAGGGCGCGCCTAGGGGGGTAGAGCGCGCCCCCACCCTCGTGGGCAGGGTGTGGCCCCCCTTGTGAAGTTCTTGCTTTTAGTATTTTTTATATATTTGGAAAACGTATTCCGTGAAGTTTCAAGACTTTTGGAGTTGTGCAGAATATGTCTCTAATATTTGCTCCTTTTCCAGCCTAGAATCCCAGCTGCTGGCATTCTCCCTCTTTATATAAACCTTGTAAAATAAGAGAGAATAGGCATAAGTATTGTGACATAATGTGTAATAACAGCCATAATGCAATAAATATCGATATAAAAGCATGATGCAAAATGGACGTATCAACTCCCCCAAGCTTAGACCTCGCTTGTCCTCGGAAAATATGTCCACATGTTTAGAGATAGAGGTGTCGATAAAAATAAAATACGGACATGAGGGCATCATGATCATTCTTAGAACAACAACTTATATAATTCTTGTCATATAATCTCTTATGCTAGAGTAATAATTCAATCACGATATCAAGTATGAATCGTAAACTTCACTGAAAACTAACAAACTACAATCTCAGTCATTGAAGCAATTGCAATTTATCATAACATAGGAAAGAGTCAATGTATAAGAGCTTTTCAGCAAGTCGACATACTCAACTATCATATAGTCTTTCACAATTGCTGGCACTCATGCAATACTTATGGGTATGGAGTTTTAATCGGACACAGAGAAAGATAGGGGCTGATAGTTTTGCCTCCCAACGTTTTACCTCAAGGGTAGTGTCAACAGTAATAGTTCATGAAAATTCACATCCAATTAGCCATATATACCAGGATCTTTCCAACATATGGTGCTTGCCAAAGGATAAAATGTAAAAAGGAAGGGTGAAGATCACCATGACTCTTATGCAATGTAGGAGATAAAAGTAAAAGATAGGCCCTTCGCAGAGGGAAGCAGAGGTTGTCATGCGCTTTTATGGTTAGATGCACAAAATCTTAATGCAAAAGAACGTCACTTTATATTGCCACTTGTGATATGGACCTTTATTATGCAGTCTCTCGCTTTTATTACTTCCATATCACACGATCGTATAAAGCTTATTTCCTCCACACCAATCAATCATACATATTTAGAGAGCAATTTTTATTGCTTTGCACCGATGACAACTTACTTGAAGAATCTTATTCAATCCATAGGTAGATATGGTGGACTCTTATGGCAAGACTGGTTTAAGGGTATTTGGAAGCACAAGTAGTATCTCTACTTGGTGCAATGAATTTGGCTAGCATGAGGGGGAAAAGCAAGCTCATCATGTTGGAAGATCCAAGACAATATAATTCATCTCAGATGTAAGACAACATAACCCATTACGTTGTCTTCCTTGTCCAATGTCAACTCTTTAGCATGTCATATTTTAACGAGTGCTCACAATCATAAAAGATGTCCAAGTAGTATATCTATACGTGAAGACCTCTCTTTCTTTATTACTTCCTATTAATTGCAACGATGACCAAAACTGTGTTTGTCAACCCTCAACAACTTTTATTCATCATACTCTTTCTATGTGATCTCATTACTCTCCATAAGACTCACATGATCTCTTTGTTTATTTTTATTTCTTTCTCTTTTCTTTTATTCACTTAAGATCATGGTAAAATAATCAAGCCCTTGACTCAACATTAATCTTTATTATATAGCTCACAGACTCGATTACATAGAAGGATAATAAAGCAAAACTCACAACTAGATCATACTAAGAACTTTTATTCTACTAGATCAAGATATTACCAAAAGGATCGAACTAAGAAAAAAACGGTAAAGATAAAAGTGATGGTGATACGATATCGGGGCACTCCCCCAAGCTTGGCAGTTGCCAAGTGGAGTGCCCACACCAGATAATCAATTCTTCTTTGTTGGTGAAGAAGGTGGGGATGTTGATGATGGATAGTCGCACATTGAGCGCATGAGGTCTTCTAACTTGCGGATAATGCCTTTGAGTGCGATGATGTGCTCCTTCAACAAAACATTTTCACGTGTGAGATACTTATTTTGTATACGAGCTAACTCAATCATCTTGAAAGCTTCGATTTCTGTTGGGGTAAGAAGATTGTGATTCAGTTGAAGGGTGTCTTCTGTTGCCGGAACTTGGTCCTCCATGGCCTTCTTGATCCCTTCATCCTTGTTGATCTCCATGGGTTCTTCTCTCTTCAGCTCTATCTTCATTAGCCAAGCATCGTTGCCCTCATGGTTGGAGGAGGAGGGAGATGATATAGTGCCTGGCCTTGACAACCCTGACAGAAAACAGCTCGAAACAAAGACAGGAGATTTTTGCGTGATACAGGAGTCAAAACCTCCGGGAGATTATATAATGAATTTTTACCAACCAAAATACGTGTCTTGTACGAAAACGGAGTCCGGAGAGCACACGAGGTGCCCACGAGGTAGGGAGCGCGCCCAGTAGGGTAGGGCGCGCCCTCCACCCTCGTGGAGCCCTCGTGTCCTTCCCGGACTGCTGCTTATTTTTCTATTTTTCTAAATATTCCAAAACGGAGAAATATTGCCTTAAAACTGTTTTGGAGTCGGTTTACTTACCGTACCACATACCTATTCCTTTTCGGAGTCTGAAATGTTCCGGAAAGTGTCCCTTATGTATTCCTCCGGGGTTACGGTTTCAATATTGGTTTCAACATTTATGGGATTACCTGAGATATAATGTTTGATTCTTTGACCGTTCACCACCTTCGGATTTGTGCCTTCGAAGTTGTTGATTTTCATGGCACCGGAATGGTAGACCTCCTCGATAATGTAAGGGCCTTCCCAGTTAGAGAGAAGTTTTCCTGCAAAAAATCTTAAACGAGAGTTGTATATCAATACATAATCACTGATACGTCTCCGACGTATCTATAATTTTTGATTGCTCCATGTTATATTATCTACTGTTTTGGACATTATTGGGCTTTATTATCCACTTTTATATTATTTTTGGGACTAACCTATTAACCGGAGGCCCAGCCCAGAATTGCTGTTTTTTGCCTGTTTTAGGGTTTCGAAGAAAAGGAATATCAAACGGAGTCCAAACGGAATGAAACCTTCGGGAACGTGATTTTCTCACCGAATACAACTCAGGAGACTTGGACCATGCGTCAAGGCACGTAACAGGAGGCCACGAGGTAGGGGCGCGCGCCCTACCCTACCAGGCGCGCCCCCACCCTCGTGGGCCCCCTGTTGCTCCACCGACGTACTTCTTCCTCCTATATATACCCACGTACCCCCAAACGATCAGATACGGAGCCAAAACCCTAATTCCATCGCCGCAACTTTCTGTATCCACGAGATCCCATCTTGGGGCCTATTCCAGAGCTCCGCCGGAGGGGGCATCGATCACGGAGGGCTTCTACATCAACACCATAGCCTCTCCGATGAAGTGTGAGTAGTTTACTTCAGACCTACGGGTCCATAGTTAGTAGCTAGATGGCTTCTTCTCTCTTTTTGGATCTCAATACAATGTTCTCCCCCTCTCTTGTGGAGATCTATTCGATGTAATCTTCTTTTTGCGGTGTGTTTGTTGAGACCGATGAATTATGGGTTTACGATCAAGTCTATCTATGAATAATATTTGAATCTTCTCTGAATTCTTTTATGTATGATTGGTTATCTTTGCAAGTCTCTTCGAATTATCAGTTTGGTTTGGCCTACTAGATTGATCTTTCTTGCAATGGGAGAAGTGCTTAGCTTTGCGTTCAATCTTGCGGTGTCCTTTCCCGGTGACAATAAGGGCAGCAAGGCACGTATTGTATTGTTGCCATCGAGGATAACAGGATGGGGTTTTCTTCATATTGCATGAGTCTATCCCTCTACCTCGTGTCATCTTGCTTAAGGCGTTACTCTGTTTTTACTTAATACTCTAGATGCATGCTGGATAGCGGTCGATGAGTGGAGTAATAGTAGTAGATGCAGGTAGGAGTCGGTCTACTTGTCTCGGACGTGATGGCTATATACATGATCATACCTAGATATTCTCATAACTATGCTCAATTATGTCAATTGCTCAACAGTAATTTGTTCACCCACCGTAGAATACTTATGCTCTCGAGAGAAGCCACTAGTGAAACCTATGGCCCCCGGGTCTATCTTTATCATATTAGTCTCCTACTATTTAGTTATTTACTTTGCTATTTACTTTGCCTTTATTTTACTTTGCATCTTTATCATAAAAAATACCAAAAATATTATCTTATCATATCTATCAGATCTCACTCTCGTAAGTGGCCCTATAGGGATTGACAACCCCTATTTGCGTTGGTTGCGAGGATTTATTTGTTTTGTGTAGGTACGAGGGACTTGCGCGTAGCCTCCTACTGGATTGATACATTGGTTCTCAAAAACTGAGGGAAATACTTACGCTAATTTGCTGCATCATCCCTTCCTCTTTGGGGAAAACCAACGCAGTGCTAAAAGAGGTAGCAAGAAGGATTTCTGGCGTCGTTGCCGGGGAGGCCTACGCAAGAGTCAACATACCAAGTACCCATCACATACCCTTATCTCCCGCATTACATTATTTGCCATTTGCTTCTTGTTTTCCTCTCCCCCCACTTCACCCTTGCTGTTTTATTCGCCCTCTCTCTATCCTCCCTCTCTATTTGCCTCCTTTTGCCCGCTTGCTTTCCGTTTGCTTGTGTGTTAGTTTGCTTGCTTGTCGCGATGGCTCTACCTAAATTTGGTGACCTTCAGCTTAAAAGGTTAGAAGAAATCGAAAATAATGTTAGGAGTTTCATGGTTTTGCAATTTGAACATAATAGTTTCTTCAGAAACGAGCTTAAAGAACAGAAAAGTTTTATGAATAAAGAGCTCGATGATATGTCTAAAGAATTTGATGGTTTAAGATCCCAACTTGCTCATCTTGAGAAATTAACCACTGAAATTTCGGATAAACAGGCTACCCTAGTTAATAAGATGGCCGCTAAACCAAGTTGCTATGAAAATAATGATGAAGATCTAAAAGTTATTGATGTGTCCCCTATTAAATCTTTGTTTTGCAATATGAATCTTGATAATGATGGGACTGAATATGATCCACCTTTACCTAGTAGGCGTTCCAAGAATTCTGAATCTTTTGATCTTGATGCTAAATTTGATAAAAGTGGGATTGGAGAAATTAAAACCCTAGATGTTGTTAAACCCACTATTATGGATTTCAAGGAATTTAACTATGAAAATTGCTCTTTGATTGATTGTATTTCCTTGTTACAATCCGTGCTAAATGCTCCTCACGCTTATAGTCAAAATAAAGCGTTTACTAAACATATCGTTGATGCCTTGATGCAATCTTATGAAGAAAAACTTGAATTGGAAATTTCTATCTCTAGAAAACTTTATGATGAGTGGAACCAACTATTAAAATTAAAATTGAAGATCATGAATGTTATGCTTTATGTGATTTGGGTGCTAGTGTTTCCACGATTCCAAAGACTTTGTGTGATTTGTTAGGTTTCCGTGATTTTGATGATTGCTCTTTAAACTTGCACCTTGTGGATTCCACTATTAAGAAACCTATGGGAAGAATTAATGATGTTCTTATTGTTGCAAATAGGAATTATGTGCTCGTAAATTTTATTGTTCTTGACATAGATTGTAATCCTTCATGTCCTATTATTCTTGGTAGACCTTTCCTTATAACAATTGGTGCAATTATTGATATGAAGGAAGGAAATATTAGATTCCAATTTTCATTAAGGAAAGGCATGGAACACTTTCCTAGAAAGAAAATTAAATTACCTTATGAATCTATTATGAGAGGCACTTATGGAATGCCTACCAAAGATGGCAATACCTAGATCTATTCTAGCTTGTTATGCCTAGCTAGGGGCGTTAAACGATAGCGCTTGTTGCGAGGCAACCCATTTTATTTTTATTCCTTGCTTTTTTTCCTGTTTAGTAATAAATAAATTATCTAGCCTCTGTTTTGGTTGTGTTTTTTGTGTTTAATTAGTGTTTGTGCCAAGTAGAACCATTGGGAAGACTTGGGGAAAGTCTTGTTGAACTTGCTGTAAAAAAACAGAAACTTTAGCGCTCACTAGAACTGCTGTCATTTTTATTTGGAGAGTGCTATTTAGTTATTATTTTTTCAGATGATTAATAGATAAATTCCTCACATCCAGCAATTTATTTTAGAATTTTTTGGGGTTCCATATCTTGCGCTAGCTACAGATTACTACAGACTATTCTGTTTTTGACAGATTCTGTTTTTCGTATGTTTGTTTGCTTATTTTGATGAATCTATGGCTAGTAAAATAGTTTATAAACCATAGAGAAGTTGGAATACAGTAGGTATAACACCAATATAAATAAAGAATGAGTTCTTTACAGTACCTTGAAGTGGTCTTTTGTTTTCTTTCGCTAACGGAGCTCACGACATTTTCTACTTTAAGTTTTGTGTTGTGTAGTTTTCAAGTTTTGGGTAAAGATTTGATGGATTATGGAACAAGGAGTGGCAAGAGCCTAAGCTTGGGGATGCCCATGGCACCCCCAAGATAATCTAAGGACACCTAAAAGCCAAAGCTTGGGGATGCCCCGGAAGGCATCCCCTCTTTCGTCTACTTCTCTCGGTATCTTTACTTGGAGCTATATTTTTATTTACCACATGCTATGTGTTTTGCTTGGAGCGTCTTGTATTATTTGAGTATTTATTTGTTTGTTTACCACAGTCATCCTTGCTGTACACACCTTTTGAGAGAGCCATACATGATTTGGAATTTGTTAGAATACTCTATGTTCTTCGCTTATATCTTTTGAGTTATATAATTTTGCTCTAGTGCTTCACTTATATCTTTTAGAGCACGGTGGTGGATTTGTTTTATAGAAACTATTGATCTCTCATGCTTCACTTAGATTATTTTGAGAGTCTTAAATTGCATGGTAATTTGCTTAAAAGCCTAATATGCTTGGTATGCAAGATTAATAATAAAACTTTCTTTTGAGTGTGTTGAATACTATGATAAGTTTGATACTTGATAATTGTTTTGAGATATGGAGATGGTGATATTAAAGTCATGCTAGTTGAGTAGTTGTGAATTTGAGAAATACTTGTGTTGAAGTTTGTGATTCCCGTAGCATGCACGTATGGTGAACCATTATGTGATGAAGTCGGAGCATGATTTATTTATTGATTGTCTTCCTTATGAGTGGCGGTCGGAGACGAGCGATGGTCTTTTCCTACCAATCTATCCCCCTAGGAGCATGCGCGTAATACTTTTCTTTGATAACTTGTAGATTTTTGAAATAATTATATGAGTTCTTTATGGCTAATGTTGAGTCCATGGATTATACGCACTCTCACCCTTCCACCTTTGCTAGCCTCTCTAATACCGCGCACCTTTCGCCGGTATCATACACCCACCATATACCTTCCTCCAAACAGCCACCATACCTACCTATTATGGCATTTCCATAGCCATTCTGAGATATATTGCCATGCAACTTTCCACCGTTCTGTTTATTATGACACACTCCATCATTGTCATATTGCTTAGCATGATCATGTAGTTGACATAGTATTTGTGGCAAAGCCACCATTCATAATTCTTTCATACTTGTCACTCATGCATCATTGCATATCCCGGTACACCACCGGATGCATTCACATAGAGTCATATTTTGTTCTAAGTATTGAGTTGTAAGAAAAATAAAAGTGTGATGATCATCATTATTAGAGCATTGTCCCAGTGAGGAAAGGATGATGGAGACTATGATTCCCCCACAAGTCGGGATGAGACTCCATACAAAAAAAGGAGAAAGAAAAGAGGCCATGAAAAAAAGAGAAAAGGCCCAAATAAAAAAATGAGAGAAAAAGAGAGAAGGGACAACTATCCTTTTACCACACTTGTGCTTCAAAGTAGCACCATGATCTTAATAGTAGAGAGTCTCTCATGTTATCACTTTCATATACTAGTGGGAATCTTTCATTATAGAACTTGGCTTGTATATTCCAATGATGGGCTTCCTCAAATTGCCCTAGGTCTTCATGAGCAAGCAAGTTGGATGCACACCCACTCAGTTTCTTTTTGAGCTTTCATATACTTATAGCTCTAGTGCATCCGTTGCATGGCAATCCCTACTCACTCACATTGATATCTATTGATGGGCATCTCCATAGCCCGTTGATACGCCTAGTTGATGTGAGACTATCTTCTCCTTTTTGTCTTCTCCACAACCACCACTCTATTCCACCTATAGTGCTATATCCATGGCTCACGCTCATGTATTGCGTGAAAATTGAAATTTTTTTGAGAATGTCAAAAGTATGAAACAATTGCTTGGCTTGTCATCGGGGTTGTGCATGATTTAAATATTTTGTGTGGTGAAGATAGAGCATAGCCAGACTATATGATTTTGTAGGGATAACTTCCTTTAGCCATGTTATTTTGAGAAGACATAATTGCTTTGTTAGTATGCTTGAAGTATTATTATTTTCTATGTCAATATGAACTTTTGTCTTGAATCTTTCGGATCTGAATATTCATACCACAATTAAGAAGAATTACATTAAAATCATGCCAAGTAGCACTCTGCATCAAAAATTCTGTTTTTATCATTTACCTACTCGAGGACGAGCAGGAATTAAGCTTGGGGATGCTTGTTACGTCTCCAACGTATCTATAATTTTTGATTGCTCCATGCTATATTATCTATTGTTTTGGACATTATTGGGCTTTATTATCCACTTTTATATTATTTTTGAGACTAACCTATTAACCGGAGGCCCAGCCCAAAATTGTTGTTTCTTGCCTGTTTTAGGGTTTCGAAGAAAAGGAATATCAAACAGAGTCCAAACGGAATGAAACCTTCGGGAACGTGATTTTCTCACCGAATACAACTCAGGAGACTTGGACCCTACGTCAAGGCACGTAACAGGAGGCCACGAGGTAGCGGGGCGCGCCCTACCCTACCAGGCGCGCCCCCACCCTCGTGGGCCCCCTGTTGCTCCACCGACGTACTTCTTCCTCCTATATATACCCACGTACCCCCAAACGATCAAATACGGAGCCAAAACCCTAAGTCCACCGCCGCAACTTTCTGTATCCACGAGATCCCATCTTGGGGCCTGTTCTGGAGCTCCGCCGGAGGGGGCATCGACCACGGAGGGCTTCTACATCAACACCATAGCCTCTCCGATGAAGTGTGAGTAGTTTACTTCAGACCTACGGGTCCATAGTTAGTAGCTAGATGGCTTCTTCTCTCTTTTTGGATCTCAACACAATGTTCTCCCCTCTCTTGTGGAGATCTATTCGATGTAATCTTCTTTTTGCGGTGTGTTTGTTGAGACCGATGAATTGTGGGTTTATGATCAAGTCTATCTATGAATAACATTTGAATATTCTATAAATTCTTTTATGTATGATTGGTTATCTTTGCAAGTCTCTTCGAATTATCAGTTTGGTTTTGCCTACTAGATTGATGTTTCTTGCAATGGGAGAAGTGCTTAGCTTTGGTTCAATCTTGCGGTGTCCTTTCCCGGTGACAGTAAGGGCAGCAAGGCACGTATTGTATTGTTTCCATCGAGGATAACAAGATGGGGTTTTCTTCATATTGCATGAGTCTATCCCTCTACATCATGTCATCTTGCTTAAGGCGTTACTCTGTTTTTACTTAATACTCTAGATGCATGCTGGATAGCGGTCGATGAGTGGAGTAATAGTAGTAGATGCAGGCAGGAGTTGGTCTACTTGTCTCGGACGTGATGCCTATATACATGATCATACCTAGATATTCTCATAACTATGCTCAATTCTGTCAATTGCTCAACAGTAATTTGTTCACCCATTGTAGAATACTTATGCTCTCGAGAGAAGCCACTAGTGAAACTTATGGCCCCCGCGTCTATCTTTATCATATAAATCTCCTACTACTTAGTTATTTACTTTGCCTTTATTTTACTTTGCATCTTTATCATAAAAAATACCAAAAATATTATCTTATAATATCTATCAGATCTCACTCTCGTAAGTGGCCCTATAGGGATTGACAACCCCTATTTGCGTTGGTTGCGAGGATTTATTTGTTTTGTGCAGGTACGATGGACTTGCGCATAGCCTCCTACTGGATTGATACCTTGGTTCTCAAAAACTGAGGGAAATACGTACGCTACTTTGCTGCATCATCCCTTCCTCTTCGGGGAATACCAACGCAGTGCTAAAAGAGGTAGCAATCACCTACATTAAACTCACGCTTTTGTATCCTTTTGTCGTGCCATCTTTTAACTTTTTCTTTAAACAACTTGGCATTTTCGTAGGCTTGTGTTCTCCATTCATCAAGTGAGCTAATATCAAATAATCTCTTCTCACCGGCAAGTTTAAAATCATAATTAAGTTCTTTAATATCCCAATAAGCCTTGTGTTCTAGTTCGAGAGGTAAGTGGCATGCTTTTCCATAGACCATTTTATACGGAGGCATACCCATAGGATTTTTATATGCAGTTCTATAGGCCCATAATGCATCATCAAGTTTCTTGGACCAATTCTTTCTAGACCTATTAACAGTCTTTTGCAAAATTAATTTGAGTTCTCTATTACTCAATTCTACTTGACCACTAGACTGAGGGTGATAAGCAGATGCAATTCTATGATTAACATCATATTTAGCAAGCATTTTACGGAAAGCGCCATGAATAAAATGTGAACCACCATCAGTCATTAAATATCTAGGGACTCCAAATCTTGGAAAAATAACTTCTTTAAGCATTTTAATAGAAGTATTATGATCAGCACTACTAGTTGGAATAGCTTCTACCCACTTAGTAACGTAATCAACAGCAACTAAAATATGTGTATAACCATTAGAGGAAGGAAAAGGTCCCATATAGTCAAAGCCCCAAACATCAAATGGTTCAATAACAAGTGAATAGTTCATAGGCATTTCTTGACGTCTACTAATATTACCAATTCTTTGACATTCATCACAAGATAAGACAAACTTATGGGCATCCTTGAAGAGAGTAGGCCAATAAAAACCAGATTGTAGTACCTTATGTGCAGTTCTATCTCCAGCATGGTGTCCTCCATAAGCTTCGGAGTGACACTTGCGTAGGATCTGTTCCTGCTCATGCTCAGGTACACAACGTCTAATAACACCATCTACTCCTTTATAAAGATGTGGGTCATCCCAAAACTAATGTCTCAAATCATAGAAGAACTTTTTCTTTTTCTGGTATGTGAAACTAGGTGGTATAAACTTAGCAACAATGTAATTAGCATAATTAGCATACCATGGAGCAGTATGAGAAGCATTTATGACATTTAATTGCTCATCGGGAAAGCTATCATCAATAGGAAGTGGGTCATCAAGCACATTTTCTAACCTAGACAAGTTGTCTGCAACAGGGTTCTCAGCTCCTTTTCTATCAACAATATGTAAATCAAATTCTTGTAGCTAGAGAACCCATCTAATAAGTCTAGGTTTAGCATCTTTCTTTTCCATGAGATATTTAATAGCAGCATGATCAGTGTGAATAGTTACTTTAGAATCAACAATATAAGGTCTGAACTTAATTATCACAAGCAAATACAACTGCTAAGAATTCTTTTTTAGTGGTAGCATAATTTCTTTGAGCATTGTCAACGGTTTTACTAGCATATTGAATAACATTTAGTTTCTTATCAACTCTTTGTCCTAGAACATCACCTACAGCATAATCACTAGCATCACACATAATTTCAAAGGGTAAATTCCAATCAGGTGGCTGAACAATAGGTGTAGAAATCAATGCTTTCTTAAGTATTTCAAATGCTTCTACACAATCATCATCAAAGACAAATGGTATATCTTTTTGTAATAAATTAGTCAGAGGCCGAGAAATTTTCGAGAAGTCCTTAATGAACCTCCTATAAAAACTGGCATGACCAAGGAAACTTCTTATACCTTTGATGTCCTTGGGACATGGCATCTTTTGAATAGCATCAACCTTGGCTTTATCAACTTCAATACCTCTTTCAGAAACTTTATGACCCAAGATAATACCTTCGTTCACCATAAAGTGGCACTTTTCCCAATTCAAGACAAGATTAGTTTCTTCACATGTCTACAAAACTCGATCAAGGTTGCTCAAGCAATCATCAAAAGAAGATCCATAGACGGAAAAGTCGTCCATGAAAACATCACAAATCTTTTCACAAAAGTCAGAGAATATAGCCATCATGCATCTTTGAAAGGTAGCAGGTGCATTACATAAACCAAAAGGCATACGTCTATAAGCAAAAGTACCAAAAGGGCATGTAAAAGTAGTCTTTGATTGATCTTTGGCCGACACAGGTATTTGAGAGAAACCAAAATAACCATCCAGAAAGCAAAAATGTGTATGTTTGGACAA
This sequence comes from Triticum urartu, assembly GCF_003073215.2. Lineage (NCBI taxonomy): Eukaryota > Viridiplantae > Streptophyta > Magnoliopsida > Poales > Poaceae > Triticum > Triticum urartu. The sequence continues at coordinate 57,393,489 of NC_053028.1, forward strand.
TCTTTCTAGCATTTGATCGATGAAAGGTAAGGGGTAATGATCCTTTTTAGTAGCCTTATTTAATTTGCAGAAATCAATTACCATCCTATAACCTGTAATAATTCTTTGAGGAATCAATTCATCTTTATCATTAGGAACAACTGTAATACCTCCCTTCTTAGGGACACAATGGACAGGGCTTAACCACTGACTATCAGCAACGGGATAAATTATACCTGCCTCAAGGAGCTTTAGTATCTCCTTTCTTACCACTTCTTTCATTTTAGGATTTAGCCGGCGTTGATGATCATGAACTGGTTTAGCATCTTCTTCCAAATTAATTTTATGTTGACATACAGTGGGACTAATGCCCTTAAGATCATCAAGAGTATACCCAATAGCAGCATGGTGCTTCTTCAGGGTTTTCAATAATCTCTCTTCTTCATGCTCTGAAAGGTTAGCACTAATAATAACAGGATATATCTTTTTCTCATCAAGATAAGCATATTTAAGAGTATCAGGTAACGGTTTAAGCTCAAACACGGGATCACCCTTGGGTGGAGGAGGATCCTCTAGGATTTCAACAGGTAAATTGTTTTTCAGAATAGGTTCCTGTTTAAAGAATACTTCATCTAATTCCCTTCTTTCATTCATAAACATATGATTTTCATGGTCTAGCAAATATTGTTCTAAAGGATCACTAGGAGGTAAGGCAATAGAAGCAAGACCAATAATTTCATCCTTACTAGGTAATTCTTCTTCACGGTGTTGTCAACTAAATTTAGAAAAATTAAATTCATGAGCCATATCATCTAAACCGATAGTAACAACATCTGTTTTGCAATCTATGGTATCATTAATGGTATTGAAGAAGGGTCTACCAAATATAATGGGACAAAAGCTATCTTGTGGGGAACCAAGAACAAGAAAATCAACAGGATATTTAGTTTTCCCACACAAGACTTCAACATCTCTAACAATTCCCATTGGTGAAATAGTATCTCTATTGGCAAGTTTAATTGTGACATCAATATCTTCTATTTCAGCAGGTGCAATCTCATGCATAACTTCTTGGTATAAGGAATAAGGTATTGTGCTAGCACTAGCACCCATATCACATAAGCCATGATAACAATGATCTCCTATTTTAACAGAAATAACATGCATGCCTACCATAGGTATAGGTTTATCTTTATCACGGGGTTTAGCAATTCTAGCAGTTTCATCACAGAAATAAATAACATGCCTATCAATATTATCAGACAAGAGATCTTTGACGATAGCAATATTAGGCTCAACTTTAACTTGCTCAGGAGGTGTATATGTTTTAATATTGCTTTTATGAACTACAGTTGAAGCTTTAGCATGATCCTTTATCCTAACAGGGAAAGGTGGTTTCTCAACATAAGAAGTAGAAACAATAGGATCATTATAAGTGATAGTCTTTTCTTCAACTTTAATAGGTGCAGCTACTTTTACTTCTATGGGAGGATGATATTTAAACCACTTCTCCTTGGGGAGATCAACATAGGCAGCAAAAGATTCACAGAGAGAAGCTACTATCTCAGAGTCAAGTCCATATTTAGTGCTAAATTTACGAAAAACATCGGTATCCATAAAAGATTTAACACAATCAAAACTAGGTGTCATACCTGACTCCTTACCATTGTCGAGGTCCCAATCTTCAGAGTTGCGTTTAATTCTTTCCAATAAATGTCATTTGAATTCAATAGTCTTCATCATAAAAGAGCCAGCACAAGAAGTATCAAGCATGGTGCGATTGTTACTAGAAAGTTGAGCATACATTTTTTGAATAATCACTTCTCATGAGAGCTCATGATTGGGGCATGAATATAACATTGATTTAAGCCTCCCCCAAGCTTGAGCGATGCTTTCTCCTTCGCGAGGCCAAAAATTATATATATAATTGCGATCACGATGAACAAGATGCATAGGATAAAACTTCTGATGAAATTCCAATTTCAATCGTTTGTAATTCCAAGACCTCATATCATCACATAGCCTATACCATGTCGATGCATCTCCCCTCAAAGATAAAGGGAAGACCTCATTCTTAACAACATCTTCGGGTATACCTGCAAGCTTAAATAATCAACAAACTTCATCCACATATATGAGATGTTCATCAGGATGTTTTGTTCCATCTCCTAAAAAAGGATTAGCTAGCAGCTTTTCTATCATACCTGCAGGAACTTCAAAGCAAGCATTTTCATTTTCATTTTCATTTTCAGTAGGTTCAGTAGGTTGAGGAGCAATTATTTGCTCTACTGGTCGGGGTGAAGATACCCCGAACAAGCCCCTCAGAGGATTACTTTCCATGGTGACAAGTGATAGTAAATTTCAGCACACTATATAAATTTTTCCTTACCAAATTCCACCTACCAAAGGCGCTTCACTCCCCGGCAACGGCGCCAGAAAAGAGTCTTGATGACCCACAAGTATAGGGGATCTATCGTAGTCCTTTCGATAAGTAAGAGTGTCGAACCCAACGAGGAGCAGAAGGAAATGATAAGCGGTTTCCAGCAAGGCATTCTCTGCAAGTACTGAAATAAGTGGTAACAGATAGTTTTGTGATAGGATAATTTGTAAAGAGCAACAAGTAACAAAAGTAAATAAAGTGCAGCAAGGTGGCCCAATCCTTTTTGTAGCAAAGGACAAGTCTGGACAAACTCTTATATGATGTAAAGCGCTCCCGAGGACACATGGGAATATCGTCGAGCTAGTTTTCATCACGTTCATATGATTCGCGTTCGGTACTTTGATAATTTGGTATGTGGGTGGACCGGTGCTTGGGTACTGCCCTTACTTGGACAAGTATCCCACTTATGATTAACCTCTATTGCAAACATCCGCAACTACAACAAAAGTATTAAGGTAAACCTAACCATAGCATGAAACATATGGATCCAAATCGGCCCCTTACGAAGCAACGCATAAACTAGGGTTTAAGCTTCTATCACTCTAGCAACCCATCATCTACTTATTACTTCCCAATGCCTTTCTCTAGGCCCAAATAATGGTGAAGTGTCATGTAGTCAACGTTCACATAACACCACTAGAGGAGAGACAACATACATTTCATCAAAATATCGAACAAATACCAAATTCACATGACTACTAATAGCAAGACTTCTCCCATGTCCTCAGGAACAAAAGTAACTACTCACAAAGCATAAACATGTTCATAATCAGAGGGGTATTAATATGCATATAGGATCTGAACATATGATCTTCCACCAATTAAACCAACTAGCATCAACTACAAGGAGTAACTAACACTACTAACAACCTACTAGCACCAATCCCGGACTTGGAGACAAGAATTGGATACAAGAGATGAACTAGGGTTTTGAGAGGGGATGGTGCTGATGAAGATGTTGATGGTGATTGCCCTCTCCCGATGAGAGGAGCGTTGGTGATGATGATGGCGATGATTTCCCCACCGGGAGGGAAGTCTCCCCGGCAGAACAGCTCCGCCAGAGCCCTAGATTGGTTCCGCCTCGTGGCTGTGGATTTTCGTCCGAGAAGATGGCTTATGATTTTTTTCCCATCTAAAGACTCCATATAGCAGAAGATGGCCACCGGAGGGCCACCAGGGGGCCCACGAGGTAGGGGGCGCGCCCAGGGGGGTAGGGCGCGCCACCCACCCTCGTGGGCAGGGTGTGGCCCCCCTGGTGAAGTTCTTGCTCTCAGTATTTTTTATATATTTGGAAAATATCTTCCGTGAAGTTTCATGACTTTTGGAGTTGTGTAGAATAGGTCTCTAATATTTACTCCTTTTCCAGCCCAGAATCCCAGCTGTCGGCATTCTCCCTCTTTATGTAAACCTTGTAAAATAAGAGAGAATGGGCATAAGTATTGTGACATAATGTGTAATAACAGCCCATAATGCAATAAATATCGATATAAAAGCATGATGCAAAATGGACGTATCAGTGGACAGTGCGCCATTACTAGTTTTAACTAGTAATGGCGTACTATCCCATGGTGCGCCATTACTAACAATTGTTTTTTATTTTTATTTTCAAAACTACTAATGGCGCACGGTGGGTGTGGAGCGCCATTACTATGTCAACTAGTAATGGTGCACTATCCCATGGTGCATCATTACTAACAAATTTTTTTCAAAACTACTAATGGCGCACCACACACCAGGTGCGCCATTAGTAATATGTCAATAATGGCGCACCTGTATCTGGTGTGCCACTGCTATATAGCAGTGGCGCACCACATACATGGTGCGCCATTAATATCCATATCATCTATAGCCATTTTCCTAGTAGTGAGAGGAGCTCTCCCATCGCGCCCAACTCGCCAGATCCGCACCCTCCTTGGAGCCGCCAGATCCACAGCCTCTCCGACACAGCCAAGCTGCGCCGCCCTACGCGCGCCTCCCCGCGCTCGAACGCGGCTGCCCCAGCCCGTGTGCGCACCAGCGCGGGAGCAGCGCCCTGGATCCCGCCGAGATGGGCAGCCCGCGTTGCTGGAGCTCAGATGGGAGGAGGAAGTGCCCCGCCGCCGCCGAGCCGCGCGGGTTTGCCCAGCGACATCTTCCGGCGGCGGCGAGGGGAAGATGGCCGGTGGATCTACGCAAGCGGCGGCTAGGTTTTCGCCCCCCTGGCCGCCCACGGGAGCGACCCGAGGAGCGTTTCCTGAAATATAGTCCACTCCCTTGAATTACTAAGCCAATTTTCCCACAGTCTCCATACTAAGTAGCCATGCAGTTCTTCGACGAAATCCTTCCACGGTTCATAGCACATAACCCCATCGGGCAGGCGCTCATCATCTCCACCATCGTCGACCATCCTCTCCATGGCCAGGAAGCACTCCTTCCAGGACGTGCCAGAGCACCTCAACAACACCTCCTTCCACTAAGAGCATCTCCAGCCGTGCCCCCAACAGGCCCTCCCGAGGCGTTTATGCTGCGCCGGCGACCAAAATTCGGCCCACTCACACCCCTAGTAGCCTGTTTTTCGCCGGCTCGGGCCGAAACTGGTGTCGGCGGACCCAAACCGAACCCGGCACGCTAGGGCGCACCTGGGGGCGCCAGCACAAGCGAAAAGGGGCATGGGGCCGCTCTATCTGCGAGACGAGAGCCTCTTCCCACCGTTTCTTCCCGCCCTCGCCCCCACTTCCCTCTCATTCTCTCCTTTCCTCCCGCCAATCTCCCTCCCGCTCGCCTCCCAGCCGCCGCCATGCCGCCGAAGAAGTACGTGATCCCCCGCGCTGCGACCACCGCGACCGCCTCCGTCGCCCAGCCGAAGCAGAGGAGGCCTAGGGCGCCGTCGTCCAAGCCACCGGGCGTGACAAACGCCGAGTGGAGGGCGGAAGTTCAGCGACGGGAGGCTGACACCGCCGACCGTTGGAACATGGCAATCGCCAAGAAGGCCCGTGACAACGCGGTGCGTGCCACTGCAGCTGCGGTGGACCAAGCCAAGGCCGAGGCGAATCGCGTGGGGATGACGAATCCACCCGGCGGCCACGCCCAGTACGCACCCTGAAGCTAGCAAAGCGTCGGCTCTCCGTCCGGCTTCTCATCGTCGTCGCAGCCATGGCGATGCACGCCGTCGCCGGGCTATGCTGACGGGGACACGCACGGTGGGTTCAACCCCAACATCACCTTCCCCCATGGACACCCGGCCCAGCACACGCCCCGCCCCCCTTCATCAGCGTGCAGTACCCTCCATACAACTACTCGCCGCCGGCTTACGCGTGCTCCCCGATGCCCCCTCTCCGCCGTGGCGCGCTGCCCTTCTCACAAGCTTCCACGCCGCACCTCGGCGACACCGACGAGACCGATGCCGACATGGACGACATCATCGCGCCAGGCTCGGCCGCGGCCGCCTCGTCCCTCAGGTTCGCGACCCCGGAAGACACGATGGATCTTAGCGACGGCATGGACGGTAGCCTCGGCTACAGCGAGGAGGAGCCGGAGGAGGACGAGGAGGAGGAGGAACCGGCGACCGTTCCAGCGAGGAGGCGCAAGAAGAAGAGGGGGGTGGCCAGGACCGGCGAGCCGCGCATCAAGTGGGCGTCCAAGGAGTAGGAATGCCTCACCGAAGCGTGGAAAGTCGTCTGCCTCGACCCGACCACCGACACGAACCAGAGCATCGAGACGTACTGGGAGCGCATTAAGGCCGAGTTCGACGAGCACAAGCTCGTCGATCCTTACTTCAAAGGCGTCTAGATGCAGCGCGGGGCGAAGGCAATGGTGAACCATTGGGGGCTCATCCAGGCGGCGTGCAAAAAATGGCATGGGGTCGTCAAGGAGGTCGCAGCTCGCCCGGAGAGCGGCACCAACGTTGAGGATCAGGTATGGCACGCCGGTCTCCCGCTTCTCTTCGCCGTGTGCGCCCGCCAACTGTTTGTTCCTTCGCGCAGCTGGTGCACATGTTCGCCTTGTATCGCCTAGGCAACCGCGACCAAGAGTTCAAGTACATCCACGTTTACAAGCGCATTGACAAGTGCGAGAAGTGGGCGGAAGTCCAGCGCACCCTCGACAAGGCCAAGGAGACCTACAAGCCGGACGCGCCGACGTCGGGCGCGTCCGAGGGGCGGCCGGACGGCAACAAAGGGGCCAAGAAGGCGAAACACGCCAATGCAGCTACCGCGCGAGTGCAGGAGTCCATCGAGCATTACCTCGCCGACGCACAGGCTCGGGCCGTCCTGCGTGAAGAGAAGACCGAGGCGCGGTGGTCGGCTTTGATGACGAGCAGCGCCGTCAAGCTCGACCTACTCCGGACCAACGTCGCCGCGAAGAAGAGGAACACCGACTTGGCTTTCCTGCTGGGCGGGGCGGACATGCTCCAGAGCAAAGACGAGGCGGTCAAGACGTGGTACTTGGCAGAGTGTGGTCTCATCCTGAACTAGCTGCCGTCGACGGCGCCGCCAACTCCCACGCCCATGCCGCCACCGCCGCCAAGCTTGAGCGATGATGCCTACACGACTCCCCGCAGTACAGAAGCCATGCCGACGTCGCCAAACACAGAAGAAGCTCCGACCCCACCAAGCCCGCGCACGACCCCGCCAAGCCCGCGCACGCCAACTACGCCGACGCCGGAGGCCGACCTCGCCGTCTGATGCGCTGCACGCGCACTCTTTCTTTTTGTAAGCTGAACTTTTCATTCGATCGCCGAACTATGGCCGCATGATCGCCGTCTATTTTGTGAGCGGGAATGACTAAGTTTGAATTTGCCGCGGGTTGGGGGCATCTGGGGGCATGGCTGGGAGCTAGGTCGCCCCCGGGGACCGATCTAGCGCCGGTTCGCCCCATGCCGCTCTTTTTTGACGCCTTGGGGGCTGAACCGCTGGAGATGCTCTAAGTAGCCTGTAATAGTGTAACACCCATGATGCGGCTATATCTCCCACGTGTCGGAGCACGACTTAGAGGCATAACTGCATAGTAGGCATGTCACAAGAGGGGTAATCTTTACACATCCCATGTACTGAATAAGAAAGGGATAAAGAGTTGGCTTACAATCGCCACTTCACACAATACATAAATATAGCATTACATCATCCAGAATACAATCAAGGTCCGACTACGGAACCAAATAAAGAAAGACAACCCCAAATGCATAGATCCCCGATCGCCCCAACTAGGCTCCTCTACTGATCATCGGAAAGGAAACATAATAAGGTCCTGAATCCTCGTCGAACTCTCACTTGAGTTCGGTCGCGTCCCCTGCACTGGCATCGTCGGAACCTGCATCTGGTTTTTGGAAGTAATCTGTGAGTTACGCGGACTCAGCAATCTCACACCCTCGCGATCAAGTCTATTTAAGCTTATGGGTAGGAAAAGGTAGTGAGGTGGATCTGCAGCAAGCACTAGCATATATAGTGGCTAACTTACGCAAATGAGACCGAGAACAGAAGCAAAGCACGGTCGATAAGCTATCATGATCAAGAAGTGATCCTGAAACTACTTACGTTCAAGCATAACACGAGACCGTGTTCTCTTCCCGGACTCCGCCGAAAAGAGACCATCACGGCTACACACGCGGTTGATTCATTTTAATTAAGTTAAGTGCTAGGTTTTCTATAACCGGATATTAACAAATTCCCATCCGCCCATAACCGCGGGCACGGCTTTCGAAAGTTCAAAACCCTGCAGGGGTGTCCCAACTTAGCCCATCACAAGCTCTCACGATCAACGAAGGATATTCCTTCTCCCAGGAAGACCCGATCAGACTCGGAATTCCGGTTACAAGACATTTCGACAATGGTAAAACAAGTCCAGCAAAAGCACCCGCTGTGCTGACAAATCCCGATAGGAGCTGCACATATCTCGTTCATAGGGCACACCGGATAAGCTAAGCGTACAGGAGCCAACATAACCCAAGTTTCCAAGGGACGGCCCCGCACAGTGCTCTAGTTTGGACCAACACTCAGAGGAGCACTGCCCGGGGGTTTAAAATAAAGATGACCCTTGAGTCCGCGAAACCCAAGGGAAAAAGGCTTAGGTGGCAAATGGTAAAACCAAAGTTGGGCCTTGCTGGAAGAGTTTTATTCAAGGTGAACTGTCAAGGGGTTCCCATTATAACCCAACCGCGTAAGGAACGCAAAATCAAGGAACATAACACCGGTATGACGGAAAACTAGGGCGACAAGAGTGGATCAAAACACCAGGCAAAAGGCCGAGCCTTCCACCCTTTACCAAGTATATAGATGCATTAAAGTAAACAAGGTATAATAATGATATCCCAACAATAACCATGTTCCAACATGGAACAAACTCCATCTTCACCTGCAACTAGCAACGCTATAAGAGGGGCTGAGCAAAGCGGTAACATAGCCAAACAACGGTTTGCTAGGAAAGGTGGGATAGAGGCTTGATATGGCAATATGGGAGGCATGATATAGCAAGTGGTAGGTATTGTGACATAGCAAAAGAGCGAACAACTAGCAAGCAAAGATAGAAGTGATTTCGAGGGTATGGTCATCTTGCCTGCAAAGTTCTCCGAGTTGACGTAAGCTTGATCCTCGTAAGCATACTCAACTGGTTCCTCGATCACGTATTCGTCTCCTGGCTCTACCCAAAGCAAGAACACAAGCAAAGGAAACGACAATCAACCATGGTGCAATGCGCAAGCAACACGATGCAAAACATGGCATGATATGCGGGATGTGATATGCAATGCATATGCGTGCTCCGGAAGGAAAAGATTGATCAAGGAATTAACTTGGCAAACCAAGTGCGCCGCTGGAAAGATGAGTTGATTTCGGTCGAAATCGATATAAAGATCACCGAAATCGGATGCACGGTTTGCAAATGGCAAGCAAAACAAGAATGGCACAATTCTGCGATTAACAGCACGATGCCATCTAAAATGCAACAAGAAACTAATATGCTGCACTCCAACATAGCAACAAAGCACATGGCAGTGATCTACTCAAGATGCTTGACAAAAGATGAACACTGAGCTACGGCTAAATCACACCAGAGCAGGTTCAAACAAGCATGGCAAATATGCAAAAAATATCAGCTTCACAAACTTAGTGAAAATACTAACATGCCAAGAATTAACATCAGGAAGCAATGTTTATAGCAAGCAAACAACATGCTACAGGAACAGAACATAGAAAAAAAGACATGGCATGAATCTACTCAAAGCATAGAACAAAAGTCCATTACTGACCATGAGCAAAAGGGGCACAAAAAATATGATGGCACCCATGTAAACATAGTAAGTTTCGTTAACAGATTCAGACTTAGCAGAAAACAGAGCATGGCAAAACAGAGTTATGAAGGCCTCTTTGCGAGCTCGACTCACTCACCACAAGGCATTTCATGACAAACTAAGCAAACTACCAGTAAGAAGACATGATCATTAAGCTAACTAAAGCAAGAACAAGTTTATAGCATGCTTGGATCAACTACAACAACCTTGGCAAAATTGATTAATACGTAAACAATCTGCCAGGAACATTTTGTAGCAAAAGTAGAGCAAGATTAAGTCATGCTAGGGCACTCCATAAATGCAAACACGGGCATGGATGGATATAGCACAATCATATGTACAAATCATCCTTACTGAACATACTCAAAAGAAGCATGGATCTCACTGTAGCAACATGAATACATGGCATAAAAATAACAGCAGAAAAATGACAGTGAAATTCTAAGTCCTTGAAATCAGCAATATCATGAGAGCTACTTTGCATGCTTGTGCTCGTCACCACAATGATCACAAAAATACATGGCATACACCCCTATAAAGATGGCATGGCATAACTCAAAACACATGTAGAGCACATGTCCATATGCAGCACACAACAATTGTAGCAAAAATGACAAAACCTCATACTCTGCTAAGAAACAGCATCTAACATTTTACAGCACTCTTGCATCAGTCATTTGGGCATCAAGATGGACTCAAACAAGCAGACCACAATGGAACAAAATGAAGAGCACATCATGATGAATACTTTGATATATCATGCATGCAAAACGGAGTTATGGATGAGAAGTTATGGCACGTTGAATAGGGCTTCAGAATGCAAAATAAAATGACTGAGGAAATCTGGAGAGTCAACCTGCCCAGATCTAGGGTTCGGGCGCGGAATCCGAGGTTTGTCGGGATCTCGCCGGAGTTGCGTCGCGGTGGCCGGAGTTTGCCGGAGAAGAGGAAGGAGAGGACGGGGAGGTTGGATCCGGCCGGAACGGCGAGGGCGGCGGCGACCTCGTCGCGGGCGGCGGCGGGCGTCGGTGAAATGGGCGGCGTGGCGAGCAAGCGAGGCGGCGGGGCGGTGGTGAAGCGTGGTGGTCGGCGGCGAGGCACGAGGAGCGGGAGGGCGCGGGCGGCGGCGCGGAGGCGATAGGCTCCGGGGGCCGGCCGCGAGCCTGGCGGGCCGGCGGCGCGCGCGGTGGCCGGGGTGCCACGTGGCGCGTCCTGGTTCGTCGGGCGGCGGCGGGCGGACGTGTCCGACCCGATCCGGATGTGTACGGCGGTGGGGGGGAAGAAATTTAGGGTTCGGGACCCGAATTTAAGGAGGGGTGCACATATTTATACATAGAAGGAGGTGGGAGTGTCCAAATAAGGTGTAGTTTTCGACCACGCGATCGTGATCCGATAGCGAAGGACATGGGATAGGTTTGGATGGGTTATTGGGCCACTTTGGAGGGGTGTTGGGCTGCAACACACACGAGGCTTTTTACGGTTCCCCGGTTAACCGTTAGAGTATCAAACGAACTCCAAATGGCATGAAACTTGACAGGCGGTCTACCGGTGGTGTACCAAGGCCTCTTGGCAAATCTCGGTCCATTCCGAAAAAGTTTAACACCCGCTCATGAAAAGAGACAAAAGAGGGCGCTGGAGGACGTAGGAGTGCCGGATTGCAAAACGGACAACGGGGAAAATGCTCGGATGCATGAGACGAACACGTGAGCAAATGAGATGCACATGAAGGCATGATATGAAATGCATGACATGAACAAAATGCAAAACGAAGACAAAACCCAACCACGAATCTCATAACTTAAAGCCGGAAATGCCAAGAGTTGGAATACAAATATGGTAAGTTACATCGGGGCGTTACAAATAGATCCATTAGTAGTAGGTAATAAACCGTGTACGCCGGTCGCCGGCCGGTCTGTAGCCCTGTATAATGTTCAGCGAGCCACGATCAGGTGTACTCCCTTCGTTTAGGTGTGTAAATCATCTTACGAAAATCAAATAATTCCAAAATACTTAGACATGGTACATTAACTCGCATCTCGTTTCTTGTTTCATGACATATCAACCAATAAGAGTTGTGGGCCATGTATGCTTTAAATTACTTGAGCTACCAAACACGACATGCAGTGGCTAGTTCATTGCATGCAATGTTATTAATTAGCAAAAAAACATTAAGTTCTCTTGTTTTTCTTTTTACCTTGGTCGTGGTGCACAAATAAGATGACTTGCACATCTAGACGGAGGGAGTACTGCGCTTCCTTCTGATAATGTATGGAATAATGTGGTCATGCTTTCCATCTTAGTATCTTTCCAGACATCTTTAATTAACAACTAGAAGTACTTTTTGTACTACAACTCTGGTGCAAGTGTACTCACTCATCTCACCTTTTTTTACCATTTGACATGCGTCAGAGCATTGCAAAAGACCGAGAGAACACTAGACTAATAGTTCATTCTTTTTGAACTCGTACTACTTTCCTCTGTTCTGTCACGAAATGCCACCTGACCTCACACATTAAATCTTTTGATACAGTTTATTATTGGATGCCTTGGCAAATAAGTGTGGAAATTTTAGCAGTTTGGAAACAAGCTTTCTGTACTAGCGGAGCCCCCCCTGGTTAGGTTTTGAGGTGTTTCTCGAGACCGGAGACACCTCGATATATTTCTTGGTCGCGAGTTAATATACATTCTTATCGCATCCGTGTGTAAGTGTGCATCTGGGATATTCCAAAAAATGAAAACATGTGTACAGTATACAAAAGTTCCTAGAGTTGGGCTTGATTTAAGGCTGTAAAACTATGTGCTAGTTGAATTTGTTATACATAAGGGCATCTCGAACGCGGACCCCAAACCGTCTGCAAACGTTCAAACCACGCAGTCCAGACATGGTATGTCATCCAACGTGGTTCTGTATTGGTCTGCTTGGTGGTCCTGACACACTTTTTCTGGCAAATCGGAGAACTTGGGGAGGGGGGGGGGGGGGGCTTTGTAGGCATCCAGAATGCTGCCACGTCCACTCCTAAGTGGCATGGCCCACCAAATAACCCCACCCGCCTCTCCCGTGCTTTCCTTTCAATGCACACGCCGCTTCCCGCGCCGCATCATGGCCGGCCCAGAGCACGCAGCAGCCGGCATTGATGTCATGTGATGTGATAGTACGGAAGGGCGGCGTTGACTGATGCGACCTCTCTGGAGTCGCCGCTTCAATGCAGACGCATCTTCCTGACGAACCAATTTCGACCGCTGCGCCGCATTGAGGCAGCTGATCGTCTGTTCTCATTTCCTAGCCGTGGCCTTATAAGTTGTGCTCCGGCGCTGTCCACATCGCTCCGCACATCCTCCTCCTCCCCTCCCTTCTTCCTCCACAACTCCGGCGATGGGCAAGTCGTGGGCCTCCGTGCCGGCAGGCGGGCGGCTCCGGAGGATCTTGGCGATGCCGCCCACAAACCCCGGGGTTGTCGTCCTCATCGGCGGGCGGCTCCTCGCAGAAGGCGGAGATCATCATCTCCTCTGGCGACGAGGAGGACCAGTCAGCACCGGTGTTCGCCGTCATGGAAGAGGAGTACGATCAACAGATGAAGGTAATGCTATGTCGCTCCTTCCTCCACGTCAATGGCCCGGTGGCTCCACCGGAGGCGCTCCTCCGCATGAAGCCTGAGCCCACCTACCCCCTGCGCTCTCCCTCGCGCAACTGCGGCGTCCGGATCGGATGTCGCATCAAGGACAAGCCCCTCTCATCGCCGCAATGCACCAAGCATGAGCGACTCTCTCCACCGCCCCACCGCGTGAAGGAGGAGCCGCACTCTCCGCCGCCCCCATTGAGTCAAGGAGGAGCACCGATCACCACCGCCCTTGCCCCGTGCGATCACCACGAAGGTGCGCAGTCGCATTCACCACTATCTCGGTGGTGGCAACAGTTCATCGTCCCGGAGCATCGTAACGATGTAGGAGTACGCCGACAGGGAGCGACGCCGGCGGGATAGGCACAACGCGGCGCGCCAGTCTGAGTTCATGGACTCCGATGTTCTGCCGCCACACATCGCGGCGGACCAGGACCTGGCATACACCTAGGTCCTGGATCGCTCCATGACGATGGCGAGCAAGTGCCATCTTCGTCACCTCGACCAGGAGATGGCCCAGTACAACGAAGAGTGGTCTCTCAGTGAGATTGTTGTCGCCAACGCTGCCACCTCCAAGGCCCGCCACCATCTCCCCCTGTCCACATTGTCGGTGGTCGCGGCCGCATTGTGCACAATGGAGGAGAAAGCGGGGAGAATCATCTGCGAGCGTCAGGCGGCTGCCGGGAAGCCCTGCCGCGACGCCGCACCCTTCCGCCGCCCGAAGCCCAACGACGACGATGATGGAAACGACTCCGGTGACGGTGCCAGAGGAACTGCTGGCCAGCCCGGCACGGTCTACGAGGTCACCATGAAGTATAGGGTAGTGTAGGATTAGGTTTTTTTAAGGTTTTTAGTTCATCGTACAAAATATTGTCTGGTTTTATAAAAAAAATTATCTAAGTTTAAATGAATATCGTTCGGTTTGTTTGAAGATGGGTCAGCAGTCCGATGATGATGACGGCGTCTAAAACGTGTGCATATGTGGTGTACACTTTAGGTCTACTGCATCAATTGTTCGTTCCGATACTTATGTGGATGGATCGGCGACGACACCGGTTTAGATATGGGGAGTGAGAGATCTCCACATAATCGAGTTTTGTAGGTGTGAGTGGTGACTTCGAGTGGTTTGATGTATATTCTTGTTAGACCTTGATGAAATAATAAATAAAGATGGCCGCATGCATCGCTTGATGCAGAGGCCGGGGGTTTAAACCTCTTTTTCCAAGAAAAAGTAATATTATTACTAGAAGTTGAGCAACTAAAAATGCATGGACAGACTCGCTTACTTTATTGCCTGATCAGGGCGGCTTGGGAAGGCCGGCGGCTCCACAACGTGTGGGCACTATGAGAAGAGTTGTGATGTTACTCCTCGTCACTGGTTAATTGTCCAATGCTACTGCCACACAATTTTGCAAACACGGTAATGAAAAGGCCAAACCATAACTCCACGCTTACCTTAGAAGGCAGATCAACAATTAAAATTGAGTCAGTGATTAGAATCCTGCAGCCTGGCGTGGTTGTTCATTGACACAACAGATAGAACTACTGCTATGAAGAGAATCAATCTAATAGATACGTGTCCCTGGAAAGAGTATGAACTTGGGATTCCCAATTGGCGACGGCTTGGTCGTCGGACGAGCACATGCGCGCATATGTCCTGGACGAGCTTTTCGGCCAGGCCCAGGCGTCTCCTCCTAGCACCGATGTTGCGGACCCGCCTCAAACCTGAACCATAGATTGATGCAACCGTGATGGTCCTCATCACATTTTAGATTGATGCGGCAGTGTCGGGCTCAACACGTAGCGGCATCCGGGCAGGGGCATGTACTGTGGAGTGTGCCGTCAATGACTGCCAACACAGGTCGGTGTTGGCTTAAGCTCATTCACTGCTGGGCTGTGTAGCTTAGGGTCATTTTGCTTTTCTGTTTTGCTGTAATAATGTGTGTGCATGGACATGACATGCGCATGCACGTAGATGGTGATGTGTGGCGTGCTCGCCCACTCCCAACTCCTTCCTAGTTTCTCTCCCAGTGGACTTGGTGCTTTGATTCGTGGTCGTGGGATGGCGCGGCCGGCTCGGATCATGGCATGCCCACCGGGAGTTGGTTAGCTAGGCCGTTGTATCTACTCCCTCTGTTCCTAAATACTTGTCTTTCTAGGCATTTCAACAAGTGACTACATACGAAGCAAAATGAGTGAATCTACACTCTAAATATGTCTACATACATCCGTATGTAGTAGTCATTTGAAATGTCTAGAAAGACAAATATTTAGGAACGGAGGGAGTAGCATATAGGAAGGAAGAGAAATAACAGAAGAAAAGCTGTGAGGTTTGACAGCGCAATACCCTCTCTCTCTCGCGAGTTCTCCATCCTCTCTCCCTCACGCTCGATCCGGCAACGACAGTCGGCTAGGCGAGAGAGGAAGGAGGAAGACCGGCGATGATAATTACGGAGAGTCAGAAGCAGCAGCATGGGTGACAGGGTGGTCGGTGGTGCGTTGGTGCGTTGCAGGGATGCATCAAGGGCGGCGGCGGCGTACGAGTGGCTGGAGGCGGCCGTCACTAGTAGAAAACAGGGCTTTGGTCACGGGGCAGTTTTCACATTAGTCCCGGTTCAGTTAAGAACCGAGACTAACGTGACCATTTATTCCGGTTCGTACGGCTAAGGCATTAGTCCCGGTTCACCTGGGCCCTTTAGTCCCGGTTCGTGCCACGAACCGGGACTAAAGAGTGCGATGCCCATTAGTCCTGGTTGGTGGCACCAACCGGGACTAAAGGTTAGACCTTTAGTACCGATTGGTGCCACCAACCGGGACTAATGGGTTTTGAGGCATTAGTACCGGTTCATGGCACGAACCGGTACTAAAGGTACCATTTCCAAACTCTCCCCCCTCCCCTCGTGGACCGCCTTTTCAGTTTTAGAAAAAACAAAAGAAAATTATGGAAATGTCAAAAAAAATAAAATAAAATAAGTTTCCCATGTGATATGTGGTCTACTTGTTGGAAAAATTTACAAATATGAATTTCGACTTTATTTGCAAAATTTCTCTGGAATTTGTAAAATGGGCATAACTTTTGCATACGAACTCGGATTAAAAAGTTTTTTAATATGAAAAATCATCTACTCGAAAAGTTACATCCGAATTTAACAAGGGAACAATTATCGTGGTCGAGATTAAAACCAACCGGGACAAAAGCCCCTTTTTTCTACTAGTGCGTGCATGAGAGCACGGGGCGTACAGGGAGGCGCCGAGGGTTGGGTGTGGCTAGCGCCGACGCTAAACCTAGCGCATCGTCGTGGTCGAGATGGGGTCTCGTGGTTTTGATAGGCTTAGCCCATGTGCGACTGTGCGGACGACGTTGACGAAAGGAGGATGAAACGATGGGCGAAGCGAAGAGGCCCGGTCAGTCGGCAGCAAAAGACTTTACTAGACTTTGAGTCATTTTGTGGGCGATTTGTAGCTCTAGGAGAAAATTGATTCATGAAGGGGTGCACCAAACACCATACGCAACAAACGCATTCGTGGTCTCTTTCATCAACGATCTCCAGGTGCTAGCGAAGCCACATGGGCAGCCTAGGGCGGCGCAGCCCCGCCCGGGTAAGTGGGTGCCACCCCAAGAAGGCACATGCAAGATTAATGTCGATGCTGCGCTCATGAGGACCAGGCCGGTTGGTGCAGTCGCAGCGGTGTGCAGAAATAGGCATGGGGTTTTTTTGGGCGCGTCCACGATTACCTTTCATGGTCTTGATGATCCTACGACGCTAGAGGCTTCGGCAGTACGGGAATCACTCGCATTGACAGATGATCTTTATGAGCGCAGGATTTCAATGGCCTTAGACTGCAAAGTGGTCATATTGATGATATCGGGCAGATGAGTGCAGCGGCATACGGAGCTATCATTAGGGAGATTGTAGATCGATCTAAGCATTTTGTTACCTGCTTTTTTAGTCATGAGTTTAGGGGCTCGAATGTCGAGGCTCACAATTTAGCGAAGCATGCTCTCTCACTTGAAGTTGGTCACCGTGTGTGGTTAGGCAACCCAGGAGATCTATCTTTCGTCCCTGTAAACATTGTGACGAGTTAAATAAAAGCTTCGCGAGATTGCCTAAAAAAAGTCGGCAGCAAAAGAAACATTACTCTTTTTTTAAGTAGTAGAGATTTATTTGGCATTTATTTGGATAAGGATGACCTTTATCCAAAGAAAAACAAAACATGTCATTTAATGCCATTAATTGGATAAGGATAACCTTGATGCCAACATATCTATATAAGGCGACTGAACGGTACCCCTCATGACCACAAAAACATTCTGGTTGATAGATTCTTACATAACTATATATTTTCTATCGTTCTGTGTTCTTAGGCAATGGCGAACAATGGCATCTTCCAAGTGATCATTGTTTTTCTCATGGCGCAAGTCTTCTTGCTCATGATGATGGCAGCACCGGTAGCACATGCAGCTGCTAGACCGGTGGGGTACAATCCAGTGTGCTGCCCTAGGAACATCTATTGTTGCGGGTTCGGTAGCGGATTGGCGAATTCACCCGCACCATCCATTGTATCTTGATGCGTGGTTTATTCTCCCCCAAGTAGTAAGCTTGACATATAAATGATATATGTGATTCATGTACCTAATCCTGAATATTTGTGATGCTACTTTCAAAAGTTATTGTACTGGTTACTTACATAATAAAATGGGAGGAGATTATTATATATCTTGTTCGGAGTATACCGCAAAGAGACTTAATGTTATGTTTGCTTTAGTCCTTTTGAAAACTAGATTATTTTGCCGCATTGATTTACGACAAAAAGAGAGTGGCTAGGCATACAGGTTGACCTCATGAGTCTGCAGTCCGTGCCTTTGGGAATCTCCGTTTTATCATTCTGTTGGTCATACGTTGTGTCAAGATCGTCCGTGTTATGGTGACATTCTTTATTTTTTTCGCAGAGATCATACTTTTTAAAAGCATTTATTGGGTAATGGAGTATGCCACCAATTATTAGAAACCAACTACTATTGGCAGGCTTGTTTGTGCATTCAGGGATGCACACTATTTCTTTTTCCATGAATTTCAAGGTCATATATTAAAATGGTCTCGTCCCCCGTAGTGGTGGTTCCGGGCCAGGATCGAAGCAGACGCCGAGGACTTGATTGCTTTTTGTTTCGTCTTCTAGGGTCCTATTCGCAAAGTTTCTCATTTGGGCTGTAATTTCTACTTTCTGTTAGGTCCTTTTGTAAAATGTTGCATCATGTTTTGTCTACTGGGGTCCTATTTGTAAAGTTTCTCATCTGGGCTGTCATTTCTACTTTCTGTTGGGTCCTTTTGTAAAATGTTGCATGCTTATCTAATTTAGGTCTAGGTTCTTCCTGAGTTCAAAATATATATATTAAAATGGTCCAACCCTTACAGAACCATCCTTCCAAAAGCAGAAAATAAAACACATATCCTTGTGTATATCAACAACGTCTTTCTCTCGCACTCGCACCCCGTGAGCAAAGCTCGATATTGCATTTGTATATCCAACACACCCTCAGAGCTAGGGTAAAGCATTCTTTGCGTGTGCTCAATTCCTAAAAAAAATCAAAATCATATATAAATACAACTCTTTGCTCTTTGACGGAGCACAAGAGGATTGTTTGTTGTGGATCCTATATGTGTAATCTATCTATCTATACTTTAAAGAGTTCTCAGAAACTCCAATGGTTAATCAGAAATTACAGACCATTCATCTGGTGGGACGGAGTTTGGCATAGGGTCTGGGCGACCGGAAAAGGGAAGGGAAATGGACGGAAACTAAAGTGAAGGCAGAGGATCAGTAGATAAAGAGAAGTGAAGGCCCTGCCCCGAGCTACTCACTAAGCGCAAGCGGATTCAACAGTAGATGAAGTTTTTTT
This sequence comes from Triticum urartu, assembly GCF_003073215.2. Taxonomy (NCBI): domain Eukaryota; kingdom Viridiplantae; phylum Streptophyta; class Magnoliopsida; order Poales; family Poaceae; genus Triticum; species Triticum urartu. The sequence continues at coordinate 57,412,685 of NC_053028.1, forward strand.
ATTACCATCCATCTCGAATACTTACAACAAGAGGTTATGCTGTTCTAACCGCCTCCGGTGTGCATATTACAATCGACTTTGTTCTATTTGATCACAACCGCTTGCGGAGGCCGCTTCTAATGCCCGTTTTCTACTAATAGATGTTCGTTAAGTGCGTCAACTTGTGATGATTGCATTATTCATGGTCGCCTTTGATGAAGTCGGAGTCACTGGATCTAGGGCGATAGGTGATAATGATGACGCCTTTGTCCAGCCATGGCGGTTGCTCTTTCCGGTTCTGTGTGGAGTCTACGTTGGTAGCTAGATCGGCTGCTGCCATGTGTATTGTCATGTTCCATGACGATAGTCTGCTCGGCGTGTTGTTATGATTTTTGCTTGATTTTTAAAAATTAACCAGATAATTATTTTTTGTTAATAATGAAAATGACAAATCTTTTCTCCCATTTACATTTTTTTTGCAAATAAACTAAGAGCATCTACAGCCAAACCTCATATTTCTTCTCTGAAAGTCCGAAACGTTCGTTTGTTAGTGTCCGGTGAAAAAGAGTGACCCAACCGAACCCCCCACTTCATCCCTAAACATCCGGACTGACCAGCTCAAGCCGAGACCAAATCTGAGGTCACTACGAGAGTTCCCACTCATTCCCGGACACGCCTGGGCAGTGCTCCACGTCAGCTCTAGCGATCGAAGACCCCACCTGCAGCAACTACGATCAGAAGACCGAGACGGCAGGACGCGGCTGCGGAGCTCGCGCTTGGCGGTGCTGCTATGCCTTGGCCGGCCGGAGCTCGCGGGTGTTGCGGCTGCAGTGCCCGTCCTCCACCGCGCCGGGGCCGAAGCTCGTCTGCGCCTGGTTCTTGTGCCCGCCGTGCCACGCTCGTGTCGCAGCTCGGCATGGCTGTTGTGCCCGCGCCGCCCCCGCGCCCCGCGCTCTAGCCGTCGTGCTCGCCGCCGTGCCGTGCTAGCGCTGGCCACCGCGCTCGGGCTGGCCGTTGTGCTCGCGCAGCCGTGCCGTGCTAGTGCTGGACATCGCACTCGAGTTGGCCGCCATGCTCGCGCATCCGTGCTTGCGTGCTGGCCATTGTGCTTGCGCAGCCGTGCAGTGCTAGCGCTGGCCATCGCGCTCGAGCTGGCCTCCATGCTCACGCAACCATGCATGCATGCTGGCCGTTGTGCTCGGGCGGGCGGCCGTGTCATACTAGCGCTGGCCATCGCGCTCGAGCTAGCCGCCATGCGTGCTCGAGTTCTTAGGCAATGGCGAAAAATAACATCTTCCAAGTTATCATTGTGTTTTTCATGATGCAAATTTGCCTACTCGTGATGATGGTAGCACAGGCAGCACATGCAGCTGCTAGACCGTTGGGATACAATCCGGTGTGTTGCCCTGGGAACATCTTTTGCTCCGGGTTCGGTGGAGGATTCGCCAATGCACCCGCACCATCCGTTGTGTCTTGATGTGTGGTTTTATTCTCCCCCAAGTAGTAAGCCTGGTATATAAATGATATATGTGGTAAAGAGCATCATTACAATCTTCATACTCTTCAAACAAAGATTCAATTTTATAAGCAGCCTTAAAAGCAACAAATTCTTCTATTTATTCCACATCATAGTAATCATATACACAATTGGCATAAGAAGCTAAGGTTTCACTCTCATTAAATTCACATCAAAAGGGGAGGTGTGGAGCCTCCATCTTAGAGCAACAAGTAAAATCATATCTTAATCATAAATTCCAAGCATACTGATACCGATGACCGGCCCTCCCGCTGGAATGGGTAGCGAAGACACCCGTCGGCCACTACCGGCAAGAAGGGTCGTGGCTGCCAAGTGCTCGACTAAATGCCGACAAGGTAAAGAAAACCGTCTCTCACATTTCGGCCAACGAGTTTTAGACGGTGATTGCTGGTGACCGATGGTGATGGAGTTTGTTCGTTTTGTTGTCGTAGTGTGGAGATGAACATGGCCGTATTTTTAGCGTCTTTGGAGTCCTCAGCGGTGATGGGGCTAGATGATCTCAATTATGACTTAGTTTGGGATCGTTCAGAGGCGGCCGAAGAGATGGAAGAATAGGAGGTGACCGATGAAGATGAAGTTGAGGAGGTGGCTGAAGCAAGCATGTGGTCGTCAAGGTCACGCACCGCCAACTACAATCAAGTTGAGGATGTTGCTCTATGTTATGCTTGAATGAACATCTTCATGGATGCAACGATTGAAACGAATCAAACCAAGACTATGTTTTGGGGAAGTTACAGACTACCACAACAAGTCCGTGGAAGTGCAATCAAGCCGTACACAAGGTTCTCTTGGGTATCCTTGAAGCACCATTCATGACCAATGCAACCGATGGTCCGATTGCATCAATCAAGTGAATCATGTACCACCAAGTGGTGTGCAAGTGGCGGAGTATGGCCCCTACATCAAAGAACTATTCAAGCATAGGAACACAAGTTCGGCCACAAGCCCTTCATGTTGCTCATTGCTACAAAGAGCTATGCAAGAACGAGAAGTGGATCCAAAGATTTCCCGAGACCACTCCAAAGAGACAAGGTTGAGCATATCCGTTGAGGAGGACAACGAGGTTGATGAAGAGGCCAACAATATATAAATTGGAAGGGAAAAAATTGCAAAAAAGAGAAATGCATACGGTGGCACATAAAAAGAAGAACTTGTGGCTATGATTGAGGCCAAGAAGTTGTTGGCAACCGAACGCAAAGAAGATAAGATGGTGAGGTAGAATGAGCTCGACATATTGGAGGATGAGAAATGGAAGGCCAAGTTAGTGGCGGAGGAGAGAAAGTTGAAGGTGGAGGGGCGTAGACTTGCACTTCAGGAGGAGAGGATTCGTGATGCCAAGAAAGCCGGAGATCGTGCTATCATGTTCATGCATCCAAATACAATGGATGAAACCGCAAGAAAGCATTGGGAGCTCACTCGTGGGGACATCTTGACCCAAACGGAAAGCTCTGTTCGGAATGGTGGTCTTGGTGGAGGCCGAGAGGATGGTGGTGGTGGTGATGGTGGTGGCGGCGGCTGAAACGATGGTGGTAGTGATGGTGTCCAAGAGGAAGGTAGCGGTGGCGGTGGTGACAATTTCTTCACCGAGGACTTCGTTTGAGTTCGTGCATGCGATTGGTTGGCTCGATCCACAACATACACATGTTATGCTTGTGGTGATTTTGGGTCAAACTTTGTGTTTGAAGTAATGCATTTTGAATGAACTATGCATGTTTGAATTTGAAATTCGTGATGATGAGATTTATGCTTTTTAACGGTTATGTTATGTATGTTTTGATTTGAATGCTTTTATGATATATATTGTGAAGTGCTTGAAGTTCATGCGGCTAGGACACAAAACCTATACAAATTATTTTTTACTCCACTAAATTTAGGAGATCAGCTAGGTGCGGCCACTTATAGAGGAGTAAAAGTTTACTCCGCCGGATCCTTCTCTATTTTTTAGGGATTGGTTAGAGTTAGTCTTAGGAGCAACACGCAAGAGATCAAATGAAGCGACTAGTACACACAGGCTCGGTATAAAAATAATGGGATATCTAACTAACCTCTAGCGGCACAACTTAATCAGAAACCAAACCAACGGCAGCTTCGTTAGGACCAGCCCAATTAAGTGTAGATGTTGACCTGTACCAAGAACATCGGTGGGGTGGTACTCGGACCTGGACCACGGCAACTGCACGCTGTACCTGGATCTTGATTAATTTTTTTCTTGAACCGGGCTCAGCCCCTTCCCATTACATTCGTAACGAAAATAGAACGGTCTGAATCTCGGTGGTAGTTACCAGGTCTGTGGACTAAAATATTTTAAGGGTAAGACTAGCCACAATGAAGTAACATACATTAGTAACATACACATATCTCTAGACTATATTACTATAGTGGGTAGTAACATAGGTGTGGTGTCATGCAAAGCTCCATTTATCAGGTTATAGACTTATATTGCTTTGGGACATGTGATGTTACAGTAACTAGCTAAGTTACTAGAACTACCTCTTTCTTCATTAACTCATTGCCACATTGACAAATTTGTTGAGTTGGACTTGAAGTTACTGCTGAAGTTACTCCCATTGTGGCTAGTCTAATTGTAAGAGGGTCGTCATCGCCAAATTTAAGATCGAACGTCACCACTACTACTTCCAGAACGTCAGGACCACTACATCACAATCAACAATGAATGCAGAGGTAGAACCAACGAACGACAGCTTAGAACCAACCTACTTATGTTAACACCAATACATCTCCAACCCAATCAAATGCAGTGGTTAGGCCAGTCATTGGGGAGTAATAACTTACACTAGTGACATGTATATGACACTAGTCTATATTACTATCTTCCTAGTGCAAAATGTCCTAGAGGTATTTAAGTGAATACAATATTTATGGTTTGTTACCGAACAACAGAAACCTTAGGCTGGTCATAGTGGGGAGTAACTTAGACTAGTGTCATGCATATGACAGTAGTCTAAGTTACTACTCCTTCCATCCGGTAAAGAGTGTGCGTTTGGCTTCAAAATTTATCCATAAAAGAGTGTACTTCTATCTTTCCAATGCACTTTAAAGTAGGAAACAATACTTCTCTCTCATCACATGGTAATCAAGACCAATAACCATCTACACATGGTCTTCTTAATTTCTACATGCACTTAGCTCATTGGGTGTTGGTTAATTAAAGAGGAGAGAGATGGTGGCTTGCCCTTTTTCAATGCATTTTTTACTTGACTCCATAATTTGTCCTAAAATCTCTAGATGTTCACTCTTTATCGGACGGAGGGAGTACCTTCATAATGCAAAGTAACATAATAGTAGTATCATAGATGGCTTCATTTATTAGCTCTTAGACTCATCTTGTCTTGGAAAGCGTTATGTTACAGTAACATATTATGTTACCACCTCTCATTAATTACTTGCCACATAAGCAGAATTTTTTCGAAGTGCGCTATCTTACTAGCTAAGTTACTCCCACTATGACTAGCCTTACATATACTTCCTTTGTCACAAAACAGTCAATATTGTAACATGGATTGGCCATTAATTTGCGTAAAAAACATGTCATGTTGTTTATCTTGGGGAATCATTTCTATGTCTACTTTTCGAAGCATATTAATTAAAAGAAATTGTTGTGTGTTTAATGAATTGCTACCTTTCCTCATGCGCATGCATGCTGTTCCAACATCTGTCTAGTTGTTATCCCCAAGAAGCTGAATGGATGCACAAAAATCACAAGCTTAGGTTTGAAGATAAATTGCATTTAGGTACCATGTCCATAGGTGCGGCAGAGCTATGCGTCCATACAATGGTTTGCATGGGTGATGAAATTCCCAAGGGAGCACTGGAGTGGGCACTTGCATTGGCGAATCCACGAAGAGAATGGAGGGTGGGCTCAAAGTTAATGTCATGTAAACTAATCGCTCATTTGTCAAAATTTGGATCTGTTAAGTAAGATGGTAATTATCTCCTAACAGGGTAGTCTAAATAAGCCCAAAAAATTTCAAATTACTATGGGAACATGTACTGTTTACTGAAATTATTTGCATTTTTTTTCAAAAATATAAAAAAAATTGAACAAAAATTGGTTCTATCTACGAAAATAGCCATTATATCTCAATAGTGTTGTAGTAATAAGCTCACATTTTCCTAGATATCTATTTCTAAGACAAGTATTTCCGGACCGAGGGAGTACATAACTATATCTATTCGAGTTTGATTGCACCTTTTTGTATTTTGTAGATGTCCTCCGTGTGTCCATGGGCTGTATCTAGAGTAGTAGCAAAATAATTAAGTTTTTTTGGAGGGCATGCTTCACCCTATTGAAGCTTACCTACTAGAATCGCCATTGGGCATTGGATACCCTGATGTCGTCATGTCATGCGCCAAGATTGAGCACCTAATGAATGATCTTGTTGCTTCATCCAAAGTAAGTTGGAAAAAACACATATATGTGCAATTAACATGGTTAATTTTAATTAGCTAATCTCTAGCATAGTATTGAAATAGTTAAATTAATGGAAACGTGCATGTAGCCCCGGACAATAGGGATGTGGCCAACTGCGTGGAGTGCTACGCCAATGAGCACAATGTAACAGAGGAGGTCGCCTTTGCACCAACCAAGCTCGAATCAAACATGGGTGTCAGCAGCTGCCTGCGGTGCAACGGGTAGTCAACTTCACACTCAGTGGGCGAGAGGGCACCATCTGAACCCATGGGCATATGCACCCATTTTTCATAAAATGCATTTTAAGCACGTTGTAAAATATCAAAAAAATCAAAAGAAAATATCACGCATACATGTTTGCAAATGTGTGTACGCGCCACAAAGTTTTATGAAAAGATATCTTTTTATTTTACCTCCGCAAAAAAGACAAATTTCAGTGCTTCTAAATAGTGTTTCACGACATAATTTTTTGTCTTTTTTGCACAGGCCACAAAAAAAGTTATTTTTCCGTGAAACTTTATGCACGCACATAGAACATGGAGACGTACCCGTGCAATTTTTTTCCAGATATTTTTAGAATTTAGAAATGTGTTTTTCAAAGTGGGTTCATATGTACCCGGGTTCATCCATGCACTTCTCCTCAGTGGGCCGGTGTACTACGGTGATAGGAAAGATGCCTTCACCTTCAGCTCCCGTGTACTTAGATACTACTCCATCCTCATGCAGGCATGCATTAAGTATTTATTTTCTTACGTACCTTCAATTTCTATTTGTTTTCCAATCTCGTGTTTAATTAGGCAGGTCATGTGTCATGTGTGTACACTTAGGATGCGGAGGTCGGGAAAAAAAATAGACGTACACGAGCTCATGTTTCGATGTGTGTGACATGTATGTATGTGTTTGCATCTCAGATGAACCGAAATGGTTGCATGTATGGAGCCCGATTAATAAATTAGTAGTGTATTTGGTTTGGCAAATCCACGGTCCAGTTTTTATTGAAACGTCCGCTCAAATCACTAAATTTATGTGGAAGAGGATGATCGTACCATTTTCTGGCTTTGCTAATATGCGATTCAGATTTTCGGTGACTGGTTGGTACAGTATGTAAACGAGCCCTTCAGTCAATTCAATTCATCAGTTGATTCTTTGTAGATTGGACTAGTGAATTAATCTGGTATGATGATTGGGGCTATGTCTTTGGACTGTACTGCAGAATGCTAGAGTGGAGAGGGGAAATCCTATCCTAAAAAGACTAGTATTTTGCAGCATCAGAAGAGAGTAGCACCCTGAGATGTGTTAATACTAGCAATGCCCTGAGATCCTTCCTTGACTACCATACGAGAAAGCAATTCCGGAGTAGTTATCGCAGTTAAGTATTATAACAATATCTGGTTCTAGTTATAGTAGATCAGGATACAACTCTGAGCGTCCTGTTATCATAGACATGTCTATTTGAATAGATATATCTTCCCTGCAGGGGTGCACCACATTACCCAACACACTCGATTAACTCTGCCCGGACACAGTTTACTAGGTAATGCCCAACCTCGCATGATCGGCACGCTGTAGACTAGTCTAGACTCTCCAAAGAGGTTAACACGCCGGTCTAAATCCTAAATGCGAAGGGGTCATGGACGATCGCCCTAAGCACTCATGCACATTGCGTGGCTGGCCGGGACCCAAGGGTGCCTTTGTATACATAAGCAGGCGTAACCAGCTCACCCCAACAATCAGCCCGCATATCTGAAATGTGACATCTAAATTGCTTTCGGAGGGAACGTACGACACCGAGGGCCCATAAACCATTATCCCGTGTGGTGTTTAGTGCGCAAAGGCACATAGCCCAACTCAGTTCAAATACCCAAATGCGTTAGTGTATTATTAGTAACTCGTGAAAACGACCAGGGTCGTCGCTCCGACTAGGTAACTTGTGGACCACGACTAGTGATCAGGCCCACCTCTCACCTAGGTGGTCTCCACCTGTCCTGTCGTTCCGCCAGAGTAATCCCTCGCTGGTACCCTTGGGGCAGACCCGTCTTTAATCATAGGAACTGCCAGGGTTCAGGTCCATACCATCAAGGTGAAAAAACCTAAGGAATCACCCTCGGTAGCTTCACTCTTTCAATACCAAATGAATTTTGCTTAAATTGAAACTTGGCATATAAATCATGCATAATAGTGTGATATTGCACAAAAAGTTCTAGAGCATTTGGTAACTGTTACCTGGCCAGGAGATAGTTCATGCAGCAGCATGGCATGGCGAAATTCAAATGTCGTCCAAACATGACCTCTCTTGTGCAGCGCCCTCCATCACATCTGATCCGAGATACCCGACCTCCTTATGCAGTTGGTTGAGCACCATGGAGAAGAAGATGATGCCCACCAAGAGTACCCAAAACCGAGAAGAACCGAGTCATAAATCTAAAGGAGAGTTACCATTTAGGACAGTAAAAATTAAGAAGTCAAAACAGGGGATCTGTGGCAGATTAATGAACGTACCAACCTCGAGTCCATGGCAACGACGCAGGAGACAAACATCATGTTAAAGGTGATGACAATCTTGATTACGAGGGTGTGCTAGTGCGGCCCAGTCGGCATCGGCGTCAGCATCCCCAGCATGCACCGTGATCACCCGTAGCATGAACACCGTGCACATCACCCCTGTGAACATACTCCCTCCGTTCCTTTATGTAAGGTGCATTATTTTTGACATGATAACTAAGGCACGTGTTAGGAGGAAATTACCCTTGCTAAATTTGTTGGTTAGTGGCAAATAAATCAGTTAGTCCAGGAAAGTAAGAGATACATGCAATCGACAGAGAGATGCTTTCCTTCTTTTTCTATAAGGAGAGATATAGACAATCAAGAGAGAGGTACTTTCCTTTTTATGGAGGTATAACAAGGGAATTATGAGGAATTAGAAAAAATGCATCTTACATTCTGTAATGTTATCAAAAAACAAATACACCTTATATAAAGAAACGGAGGGAGTATATACATGAACCAAGATGAATGGGTAAGTTCTATAAAGAATGATATTCTGGGCCGCTATGATACGATGCTATAAATATATATACATGAACTTCAGCTTCCTCCCCAAAAGCTTCAAGGTTAACAATAATGATCACGTTATCGATCTGAATAAGGTTCAGAGAGTCCAAATCATATAAGTTGTCATCAAATAAAGAAACAGGACAAACAGAGGGATGTGTTCTGGTCACTCGTTTTCCACAAATTGTACTTGATGTAACTCCAAACCATGTATAAGACACGAGGTCTAACCAGCAGTATCCAATAATCACTAATCCAATTGCTGTGATAACTCTAGATACCCCCAATCCTTAATCACTCGAGCACAACTGAGGTAAAAAGATATGTGAGATCCTTTCATTGTTTCTTGAACAAGAAACACATTTCTTGAAAAAGAAATAAAACGTGCAGCAGATGCGCAGTACATGTAGCCATATAGGACAGTGGCAATATGATTATGTTCGTGCTCACTTGGATCAGCAGAGCAGCAATTTTAGCCCCCATATACTTGTTGACTGTATCATCTTGCCAATACTGCCGTGCATGGGGAGGTGAGAAGGCATCCCACCGCCGCCAGTCCGTGCGCCGTGGGATCTCTCAACCGCACTAGGGTAGGGTTTGGTGACAGGGTGGAGGAATGACATGAATCAAATTCTGTTGGTCAGACCATGAATCTTTGGAGAGAGAGAGAGAGAGACAGAGAGTAGGGAATAAGAGGGGAACCTGAATCAGAGAGAGGTGACGGCCATAGAAACATGGCAGTATTGGGGATGAACTGAATTTCAGATTCAACTTGTGTGTGATTTTTAGTGCATAGCCCTCCGAATCGAGTCTTGGTAACAAGACCACGCTTGAAATTAAATGTTGGGGATATTATTTATCGGGAACTTATCAATCGTCTCAAGATAAAGGGTAAATCGGCCGGTTTATCGGTATATCGACCGATTTATCTTATCAGTCCGACCCCCCGGTAAGCGAAAAATCGCCGATTTATCGAAATATCGGCTGATATCTTGAACAGTGCTTGAAATGACTAAACTGGGAAACCAGCAACAGACCTTCTGGATTGAAATCCGGGATGTGAGCGTTGCATCTGACAGCGACTTGCTGACATGATCTTCAACATTATCACTCCCGGGTTGGGGTCCTAATTGAGCGGAACGCTTCCAGAGAGTCCACTCGGCATGACATTCATGTTTGCTGCTGTTCTGCTATATCTGGTATAGCATGTGGATGCGTATTTAAATGATGGAAACAAAAAAAAATATAGGTAAACGGCAACAGTCAAATCATGGGGTTGGGGAGGAACTGGTTAATGTGCGGCGAACTGGGTGACAATGGCTATTTGATACTAGAGGCTGCTACGAACTTACGTATGGATCGGAAATGGGGATCTAGGAGAAAACAATGGGGGACTGCTGGTGATCTTCAGATTTGCATACCTGGCTGAATACTTGGATGACTTCGGCTCCTTGTGAATTTTGCATGCATCGACAACGTGAAGGTGAACGGCGGTGTGCCAGGCAAGCGGCGTGGCAGATACAACGATCTCGCTTAGCGGGGTCCCGATCAGAGGTATAAATGTGCATGTGGATGTAGGTGCCGGTGGGCCACCCGTGTTGTTATTGAAACAGATGATCGACTATGTAAACGTGCCGTGCTAATGGTGATTAGCATCATAATACGTGCGTGAAGGACATATATATTTTGAGAAAAATATGATTTTGTATATATCAGAGAGAGAAATGAACTACTCCCTCCGTCACAGTTTACAAGTCCTACGCGTATACCTAGGTTGTCAATTTTATCACCCTAATATAAACTATATAACACAAAAATTATACTTTTTAAAAATAGAACATCTAAAATTTATATTGATATATTTTTTGTAATATATGACTTGTATTAGGTTGGTCAAATTGACGACCTAAGGGTACGCGCACGCCTTGTAAAATGAGAGAGAGGGAGTGGATATAACTATTTCGGGTAACTGATAAATAGGGGATATAACATATAAAATTTAGGAGAACTCAGTACAAAAAGATAACTAATATTGAGGCGCCGTGTTTTACATCAAAAATAAAAATCTCTGATGGTCCAGGCTGGTTCGCTCAACATGGATGGTCCATGTATTATTGCCAGTGAGGTACTGGGACGGCGATCCACCAGAAGGGCAAATGCAAAAATCCAGCACCGGACTTGTTACAAGATGACATAAATGCAGTTTGTTGATCCGGAGACAGATGGTATTGATAAGCATGGCAGTGGACGCCGTGCCCACTGCCCAGAAGGAGATTTTCGCGAGGCCGGCGGAGAGCGAGCCAGCAGCCGAGCAGGCGGGGCATGGCGGCGACCGCGAGGGGCAGCGTTGGGGAGATCCGGGCGGGAGACGTGGAGGCGGCCGGGCTCACGGCGGCCGACGCGGTGGCCTTTCTCGCCGCGCTCCGCTCGGCGACCGGCAAATGCGGCGCCGACGCGGCCGCTGCGTGGGCGGCGGTCGTGGCGGCGGGGGTGCTACGGCCGGACCACCCGCACGCGCTCCACCAGCTGGTGTACTACTCCGTCTACGCCGGCTGGGACCGCGCCCAGAGAGGCCCGCCGCCCTACTGGTTCCCCTCCCCGTAAGTCGCCGGCCGCCGTCCATTTTTCTTTCCTAGAAGCACAGCTGAACAGGGCTTGTCTCCCGGCGCTTAATTTGCTACCAACTGTTTGATCCAATCGGGTAGTGGGAGCAATCAATGGCTAATCCACGGTGAAAGTGACTGCTAGTCTAATTCCACGAGTCACTTAAGCTTATATGGTTCCATTTAACCCAGTATTTTTTGTCTAGCTAACAACATTTGAGTCTAACAGCAACAGTAAGATACTAGTGCTATTTTGGTACTAGCTAGCTTATAACTGCTCTGTGGATTCGCATCATTTAGCACTACTGTGTGATAGGATGACTGGTGTATATATAATTTACTTCATGACACAGTTATCATGATTGTTGCAGGACTGATTGTAAGCAAACAAATCTTGGGAGAGTGATGGAAGAGAATGGTCCCAAGCTGTTAGGAGCATCATATAAGGATCCAATTTCAAGCTTTGGCCTCTTCCACAAATTCTCTGTTCAGAACCAGGAGGTCAATTTTCCTTTCTAAATTTGGAATTTACTTCACAGACAGAACAAGTGGATAACTAGAACATCGGTTCAAAGTTTTATTTCTTCATAATAGCCTCCTAGGAGATCATTGTGTAGGTCTACTGGAAACTGGTGCTGAAGGAGCTCTCTGTCAAGTTCGTACGAGAACCAAAGACGATTCTAGATGCATCAGATAAATCAAAGAAGGGAGGGTCATGGTTCCCCGGCGCAGTGCTCAACATTGCCGAATGTTGTCTGCTACCTTGGCCTTCCCAGAACAGGACAGATGATAGCATCGCTATTGTCTGGAGGGATGAGGGCTTTGGCGATTATCCGGTGAATCGTATGTCGCTGAAGGAGCTTCGCACCCAAGTGATGTATGCATTTCTTAACAAATTAAGAGTAGGGGGCATGCAGAAACCTTTAAATTTCTTCTGTTCTATTGTACAATTTCATCATCATGGTTTTGTTGCTTTGGTATTTTCAGGACTGTTGCAAATGCCCTTGATACCATATTCCGAAAGGGTGACCGGATTGCAATAGACATGCCAATGACGTGCAATGCGGTTATTGTTTATTTGGCAATCATCCTTGGAGGCTTTGTTGTTGTGGGAATAGCAGACAGTTTTGCACCCCAAGAGATTGGCAATCGCATGAGGGTCGCAAAAGCAAAGGCAATTTTTACCCAGGTTCGACTGTAGCAAGCAGCAAGTCTTACGATCATCAGTACTATAGTAGTGTTTATACTAATTCCACAGGATTTCAGGATTTCATAATTAGGGGAGGGAAGAAATTTCCACTTTACAGGTATATGATGTTTCTTTGGGCTTGTTGAGCTGTGCCCTCAGCAGAACCTTGTACTTCTTGTTGTGTGTGTGTGTGGTGAACTCGTGTTTGGTACTCGTTGCTTGTGGCGGTTTGCTTTATTTGTAAAGCGGGGCGAAAGCCTTTTTCGGTAATTATTTAGTTAATATATGTATTTCAGTAACTTAATTTGCTCAGCTTTAACAAGAAAATTGTAGTTATTTAGCAGGATCACAGCTTGTGAAAATAATCATTTTGCATTGATGTAACAATTTGTGTTTCATTTATACCTTTTTGCATGAACATACTGAACTATCACAGAACAATTCTCAGCACTTAACTAAATATGTCAAATTATATTCTTCAGCCGTGTCATGGAAGGGACTTCAGCTAAAGCTATTGTAATTCCTGCAACTGGAGATAGTCTTGGAGTTACACCAAGGAATGGTGATATGTCCTGGAAAGATTTTCTTTCTTGTGCTGCCGGGAGGTATGCAGCAAATGATCCTTCCATGTCACTCAAAATAAACAACTCTGTTCAGATGCTTTCTTTTCGTGAAAATTTGAACACCCACATTGCAAAACAGAGGTGATTTTGTGATGTGACCAACATGGGAGCTACATGTCTTGGATTTGCAGGTCATCCATGTACTCTCCAGTTTATCAATCTGCAGACTCCTTAATTAATATACTGTTTTCATCAGGAACAACTGGTAAACACTGCCTTGAGTTTCTGACACAATTTCCTTTAATCTCTGGTTGCACCGTTTCCCACGTTCACAACTTCACGTGTGATTTGATCTGTTCTATTTGCTTTTGGTGCAGGAGAGCCAAAAGTTATACCGTGGACACAACTTTGTCCCATAAGATGTGCAGCTGATACCTGGGCACATTTGGATCTTCGACCAAAGGACGTAGACTTGTGGCCTACAAATCTGGGTTGGGTTATGGGACCGATACAAATATTCTCATGCTTTCTAAATGGTGCAACATTGGCCTTATATCATGGTTCTCCACTTGGACGTGGTTTCTGCAAATTTGTGCAGGTGTGGCCTATTTTGCACCATCTCTTGGTTTAAACTGCTAAAGTTGATTTGTCCTTGTTCCATTTTTTTTAGTTAAAGTAAGCCTTGGCCTTGTTCTTATTTTTTGTATCCATTACTTTGCTTGAATCTGGTATAGATAAGGCTTACTGGCTACCTAATTAACTTCATAGTTTGTCTATTCTCCCAAGTTTTTTATTCTATGCATCATAGAGCTTTTTCTTCTGAATGAATCAGGTAGGATTTTATCAAAAGTCCCTGCATATTATATTAGAAGCTGAGTATAAACTGTTCTTTACCCATGCGCTTCGTGATAATGTCCAAATTGCAGGATGCCCGTGTGAGTGTATTAGGATCTGTGCCTAGCTTGGTGAAGTCTTGGAAGGCAGGGAATCTTACTCAAGGGCTAGACTGGACCAAAATCAGGCAAGTTGCTACTTACACTGTTAGGAAGCATTCAACTTCATCACAAGCTCCGCTAAAGAAGCTAAATTTCTATAATCGCAGGGTACTTGCTACAACAGGGGAGGCTTCTGATATTGATGATAATCTGTGGCTATCTTCGCGTACCTGTTACAAGCCCATTGTTGAGTGCTGTGGGGGCACAGAGCTGGCATCCTCATACATTCAAGGGAGACTTTTACAGCCACAAGCTTTTGGAGCTTTCAGTGGTCCATCAATGTCCACTTGGTTTGTCATACTCGATGAACAGGGAAATCCATATGTAAGAATTGTTCGTAGAATATTCTAAGTTTGGTGATTGCGTTTGCTGTGTAAGCATTTGACGTTTGCTATGACAGCCTGATGATCTACCTTGTTCTGGAGAAGTGGGTCTCTTCCCTTTATATTTTGGTGCTACCAATCGGCTTCTCAATGCTGACCATGATAAGGTTTACTTTGATGGAATGCCCATTTACAGAGGACGGGTATGGAGTCGCTTACCTCAATTTTTACTAAACTGCTTGACAAAATTATGAAGATGTTCGACATTTGCAGCAGTCAACTTTTTAAGCTTTATAAAATCAGTGTGTTCTCCAAGTTTTCCAGTGGAGCCCTACTGAGAAGATGAGTATGATTTAGGCATGCTATTGTGCTCTGATATAAGTTGCAATGATAAGTGTGTTATGAAAAATAGTACTAGCAACATTTGAGTCAATGTTCCCTTTGCTGAACTAATCAAATAAATCTGACTACATACTTTTAGAAGTTATCAGTAATAACCAAAATGGTGAAAGCTCACACGTTGTAACGGTATTTCTACTGCAGCAACTCCGACGACATGGAGATATAATCCAGAGGACCGTAGGTGGTTACTATATCGTGCAGGGCAGAGCAGATGACACTATGAATCTTGGAGGGATTAAGGTTGAAGCTCCCTCTTCATTGTTTTCAGTATGATGTCATCACTCTTGCATCTCATGAAACCAATTCAATATTGCTCTTGCCTGACCAGACAAGTTCAGTGGAGATCGAACGGGTTTGTAATGGCGCCGATGACGGTCTGCTAGAAACAGTAGCTGTTAGCATCAAACCTTCTGGCGGGGGACTAGAACAACTGGCTATATTGGCAGTGCTAAAAGATGGATCCACAGCATGCGATGCAAATCTTCTGAAGAGCAAGTTCCAGAGAGCCATTCAGAAGAACCTCAACCCCCTTTTCAAGGTAAGAGCTTCTCTTTTCTGACGTTCAGTTCAGATGATCAGATGGGTGCATCCATAATGAGGGAATTGAGATCGTTTGTTCGTCCTGACAGGTGAGCTACGTCAAAATCGTCCCCGAGTTCCCGAGAACTGCTTCAAACAAGCTTTTGAGAAGGGTCCTGAGGGATCAGCTGAAGCAAGAACTCGCGAATCGCAGCAAGCTATAACGGGCCTGAGGGATATCTATGTCTTTTCAACAGGAAAATGGATCTTCATGATCCAAGTTTATTGAACTCACGGCGTGTTACAACGGTTCGATTCCCTTTCATTCACATCGTTGGGGGTGTAGATTCATAACACTTGTTATTGTATTGTATGTGTTGAGCTCATCGGAAGTAATGAGGTGATGGCTTGCTAAAATCGGATCACTCTGTATGTTTGAAGGTTTATAAGCCATCGTATTTTCTTACGTTTTCTCTTTACATCTTTTATAAGACAAGATGAGCTGCATTATGTAGTGTCAGATCAAAGCTCAGATATGTTATTTTTTGATACTCTTGCAAACTAACGATTAAAAAAATCTGAACTTCTTTATACAGTTTCTAAAGTATCAACTATCCATTTAAAGTACCCATCAAATTCAAATCTAATTTGTGTTGGGAAAACCTCAAAGAATATTGTTGCTCTTAGATTTAATACAAGTAATTGATATGATCTCTGCATACCCAAAAAACTATCCTTTGTGACATGAGCTATCTGAATATGCAAGTTTCCATATACACCAGTCATGCATGATCCCACGTCTGGAAGATTAAAACACAGATATGTTTTGATCATATACTAGAAAACAAAATCCGACTCTATGCACGCACGCCCTGCGTAGGCAGCTAATGTGTCATGTGGGAAGCTCACTTGGCAGAAGATAATTGAGCCAATTTTTCATGGGTGTCAAAGTTGAAGGGGTCAAAAGCTTAAATCAGGACGCCATCTGTTTGTTCTTGCAGAGGTCGGCTATATCATCTCAACTGTGTGTGCCAAATAGCTGAAGGAGTCAAGCTTGAGGGGGGCTCTCCAAGTCAATGAGATCACAACCACCTCATTCTTCCACACGAATCCAGCGAGCTAGCTAGAAGTAGATTAAGCACAGGAAAACGGAGATGAAAGAAGTAACCGGGGAGCACACGGTGCCACGTTGGCGTATCCCGAAATTCAAATTCTTGTGGCGATTCTAATCTCCACTGTAGAGGGCCGTGGCCAACAAAGTTCACACGGTCACAAAGACACAGCCTTCTACGCGAGCTTTGGCCACAAAATGTTTGCTCTTGCACTGAGGGTAGACCTTGAGGCAGATGGTTTCTGTCCTTTAGAAACCTTACCTGAGTGTCCGCAGTTCTGCAATCTTCCGGAGTATGCATCTACCCAACGATCTCAAGAACGACAATTTTCGTGAAGACCTCAGGGGAATCGAATCTCGCTCAGGTGGAATCGTAGATCTATGTCTCCTCTTTCCTTTAACTCGCTTGCATGTAAGATTGGTGGAGATCTCAAAATTTTTGGGGGTCAACAATAGTGAGGAGAGAGTGTATCAAAATTTATAACAAAGGCCGTGCGGTAAACGATGTATCGCTACCCGACCGCTTCATGGGTGTCAGAGGTGTCCCTCGCCGAAACACGATCGCGTTTTCCATCGTCTTCTCTGCTTCTTCTTCATGGGTTTCCTTGGCACGCACGCACGCACATGAATGAAAGAATGCGTTTCCTGCTCGATCGTACGTACGCGCGCGTCGAACCTGCGAGGCACGAAATGGATACAAAAAGAAATTAACCTATGGAAGCAAAATGTATAGAGTTCAAACTATATTGCGATTTAGATGCTACATAACAAAGTAGCACGAACGTGGTACTTTGGGAACAGAACTAGTCTTCCATGGAAGCATGGAAATTTGAAATCATTACCACCATTGATCGGGATGCATAGTTTGAGATTTGTGTACCAAATTAACTAATTTTTGTAGAAGATATGGTGTACACAACGGACAAAGCATATTGACACCTGTGAAAAATCGCCGAATCAAGATATGAACATAAGTAACACAAATCAACTCAAGTGCTTCAGATTTAAGTTGTACCAGGGCGACTAGCCGGGCTGTTCCGGGCTGGCAGGCTTCTTTGTGAAACTGAAACGGTTTACCAGCGTGATGGGGAGGATGGTAGTAGGGCATGGTCCTACTGGTGAAGCAAGACGGCGAGAGGGACGCGAGGTCATCGGAGAGAGCAGCATTGGAGGCGGAGCAGCGCACGAGGGACGGGTCGCTGCACCGCAGCACTGGCTACCTGAAGCAGTTGTAGACGTCGCGGAGTGGGGTGGTGGCGGAGGTAGGTATCGCGGAGAGATTTTCTTGAATCAGGTTAATTTGGGCAGTTGGGTTAGAAATATATGCCACGAGATTGGAAGAGCATCAACGGCACATGACCCGTCTGATAAAAGTTTCCTACCAGACAACTGTATATAAGCGTTTTCCATTTATTTTTGCGTTATCAGGCCGGCTGTCATCTAGAAGAAGTTGTTGATCACACAAGTCCAGGGAACTGCAGCAGATAATGGATCTTTGTGATGAGCGTTACCAGCAGTCATCAGCAGTCGACCTGAGATTAACCTATATCTTGTGTTGGATGGCCCAACCCTTCCAATCTTCAATGAAGTAGCAGTGTTACGTGGCATACTGGACCGTGTGCACCAGGCCTTCATGGCCATGCCATACCCAAACACGTCCTTGCACGGCGTCGTGGGCACGCCTAGCACCATAGGATTCGCAGGCGACGAGTTGGGCTGCTGGTTTATGAACTCCACGAGGCTCCCCATGAGCCTCTTGCTGGTGGCCCTCAGCGGACTGTAGAGGTGGAAACCGTGCTCCTCGCCCTCCGACTCCACCACCGTCACCTCGCGGCGCCGCTGGATCATCCAAGGCCAACGCGAGTCGAGATCACGCATGCGTGCCGCCAGGCGGTGGCCGCGGCCCCGCAGGCTATCCTTACCGGCCACGGCGATGAGCACGCGGCGGCAAGCCAGCGATGAGATCTCCGAGGCCGGAGGGTCGATCCGGGGGTCGTCGTTGCCGGCCTGGCCGGCCGTCACGAACGGCCAGAGCCGGTCCACCCCGTTCGGTGGGAACACCGCCACGGTGGCTTCGTTGTCGTCCCACGCGAGCTCCAAAGGGAGCCGCTTGGCTCCCCAGAAGTAAGGCTGCACCATGATCAGCCCCTCGATGTCCATGATGTCGTTGTTGACTTCGTGGCTGGCGCGGACTGCCGTGTGGTAAACGATGTTGCCGCCGGCGCTGTCGCCGGCCAGGAACGTGCGCGCGGGGTCGGCGTAGCTGGCCAGCCACGGGTCGGACAAGGACGCCGCCCACTGGAGCGCGGCCCAAGCGTCGTCGTAGGCCGCAGGTATGGGGAACTCCGGCGCCAGACGGTACTCCACCGACACGACGAGGGCCCCGGCGGAGGCGGCAAGGGAGGTCGCGTAGCGGTGGTACGTCCGGCCGAAAGCGCTTTCCGTGCAGAACGAGCCGCCATGGACGTAGATGACGAGAGGAAGCCGATTCCTGCCTGCGGTCTCGGCGGCACCGCACGGGAGGAACAGGCGCACAGACACGCCGGTGGCCTTGTCGACGACGACGTCCCTCGTCGCCACCCCACGGTTGCGGGCCTGATCCGACGACGCCGGCACGAATGGACTGCGCAGGAAACGCTCGATGCTGCCGTCCTGGTACTTGCGTATGAACGGGTACATGTCCACGGAGATGTTACGTCCGTGGTTCTGATTCGCTGGAGAACTCTTGCTTGCCTGCATGGCGCAGTTGAGCTGCTCTAGTTTGGAACGCTTGTTTTGAATTGTGCCGCGTCGACGTTGGCTGCATCTCATGGGATTTTATAGAGCGATTTGCTTCATTGGCACTTTACTAATGAGATTCGGACGGAATCGACGGTAGTCGATTGGTCTGATGCATTACCTCCCATCAGACTATAGAATAGAAGAGTTTTCCTTAGAAATATGTCTCCATGAATAAATATGAGTATTTTCATTTTCAGTGTTATAAATATGCTTTGAAAGAGACCAAGTGGTTGTAGTCTGCCAATTATTGACGCGTCACGCGTAAATGGTCAAATGTCATTTTCTGTTAGATCTTATCCCATTATGGCTTTACCGTTGCAGCTATGCGAATATATCAACTACTTATGGGAAGGACCATATTTTCGTCGATGTTGCATTGAGTGACCACCTGCTGCCAAAAGGGTTTGATTTGGGTTAGCAGTAGCACCCGTTAACCATTTCTGTTTCTCATTATAATTATAGATTTGTTTTGTTCTTCTTCTTTTGAGCGAAAATTAATAGTCTTGGCACGTGCCAGTGCATAACTGCAGCATCCGTGCTACACACGTGTCGTTAAATTGGGCCTCCATAATTAAAAAATCTAGACAGGTTGATACAATGATTTAACAAGAATGTTATGCATTTCGCAGCAGCTTTTCGTGGAATGTCTTCTGTAAGTGCATGGAGGATATGGCACGAGCAAATGGGTTGCCGATCCAAACCTTCGCAGCATTTCACTCTTTGTCAGTTCGAAAAGAGTCTTTAAAATTAAAGATAGTTGCTTCTTGAGTGGGTAATGTATTTCAAGCATTGTATGACCATGCGTTCATCTGCTATTAATAGCATGAAATAATGCCTATCGCGAGAGAAGCAACCGCCCCTTTCTCGCAGCTATTATGGATGACCACCTGCCCAACTAGGTCCACTAGTCATCAGCCCATGCACCTGCACAGGCTAGAAATTTTTAAAAAGAAAACAGATCTTTTGAAAATAATTCAATTTTCATCGATATATCCATCTGTTAAAAATACAAAATAGACTTGGGAACATGCTTTTTAAGATGATCATTAGAAACATAAATCATTTTTCATGATTGTTAGGGCCCAATTAATACGGTGAAACCTTACATACCTTTAGTTCGTTCATGATTAAATGGTATGCTTCAATGCTACTCCCTCCGTTTCTAAATATTTATCTTTTTAGAGATTTCAACAAGTGAGGATTATGGAGGGCGTACAAGTTTTTGCCGTGTTTCAAATCATGACAATCAACTACACAAAAAATGTAAAGATGAAGAATATATTAAGAATACCTCCTTTTGGAGATAATATATCATTGAGCAGTAGATAAACCATGTAATACCACAAATTAGTACATCCATGAATGTCGGGTAAGCATATGCGTTTTCTATATACATACATGCAAGGATGGGGCAAACATTAATTAAACCCATTAAGAGTCGCCTGAATGGTGGCCAACCATCTATGCCATGTGGCGCAAGTTGGTTGGCCATGGTGAAAAACCTTTTGAGATATTATTTTTAGATGGAGATGAGGAATTTTTTTGAAATGTTTTTTTCCTTTTCAGATGAAGGTGATGACCTCACACTTTTTTTTAAGTGGAGGGCTACGCATAGTGGCGCTCGCTGGTACGTTGCGTTGGTGATATTTTCTTTTCTTTTTTACTTCTTTTTCTAGATGAAGGTGATGATTTTTTAAAATGTATTTCTAGATGAAGGCGAGGACTTCATGTATTTGTTCTAAATAAAAAATCTACGCACAACTTCCTCTTAAGTGGCGCCACTGGGTGGCGCTCCAACCGCTAGTATAATTCAAGCATCATGATTAAAGATGGCATGAGGATGATTTCAACGGAAAAAAACACACATGACATGTTGCAAACATTTGCAGAGTTGCAACTCAGCATCTCACACTCTATCACTACTCCACAGTAGCCCCTTTCCTCTAATGATCAGTCGATGCCGCACAATTCTAGAAGCACATACAGAAAATCAAAGATGATTTTAAAACGTAAGTACACCGTAAGAGTACTATATATATATAATGGCATATAATCTGATTATAAAGAAAAGATGCAGGGTTAAGAAACTGTAAGTATGAAGCTACCATATAATCCCTACAGTTCATATTTTTTCAAGCCCCACATGTCGAATCATATACTTACAATAAGTTGTGCGCAATATAATTGATAAATTTATATTATTTCATATAAAAAGTTATCTAAAAATATAATAATTGACTACACAACATTTGTGAGTAATATCTGAGTATGCAATAATTGTTAGTATATTCTTTGCCTTCATTCAAAGTGATACAGATACGGCCAGAGCCATGATAAGGTTGGCGGACCACCATTTAGCAGCCCGGCACCAGCAAACGTTAGGATCGCAAAAATATTTGCGACTTCTGCCGCTAACGTGCAAGATCAGCATGACACAAAGAGCTCGTGTAGAGTCAGACATAGGTGGGCACATGATTTCTCCACCTTGCACCAATGACTGGTGGCTTTGACAACATGTACACCAGAGAAAGAAAAATCAAATGCTTATTCTTTTTCTATGAAAAACAACATTAGGTGGGGGCTGGTACGCACTACTGGGAGATGCAACGATAGCCAGATCTGTTTTGTTTTGTTTTGATTGGAACACGGGTCGTAGATGTTGTCTGTTTTTTTAAATGGCTGGACATGAGTGTTGAGGAATCCTTTTAAACCTTTTTCACTATACGTGATAGATGTCTTGTTTTGTTTTTGAAAGAACTTGGACGTGGGGGTTAAGGACTCTTTGTTCTGTACGTATAACCATATGTACTTTCTATTTTGATTGAAACATGGATGTGGGTGTGTGTTTTAATGAATGACTGAACACAAGTAATGATAATCCTTTATAAGTATGTGATAGTTCAGGAATCATTTTTTAGTACGTGATGAATGTCTCTTCTTGGACTCTCATATAAAAAAAAGATTCCATGATTCTTTATCTTCAAGGACTCCAGTATTTTATTTTAAAGTTCCATTATTCCTTTGTTGATCCTAGCCATACAATTTATATCCTAAGGTTAATTTTATGTTCTTTTGAGGATCGATTAACGTGGAGGCTTCATTGGTGCTTCTAATTAGTAAAAATAAAAACGAGCCGGGACTCCTCTCTATGTGACGGTTGTAAATCTCTAATCTGGAGATCAGATGGTCAATTTACTTTGTTTGCTAGGATTAACTTCCTTTTTGATGTGAGGCTTTCCTTTTATTTTGAGAGAACTGATCCAGGATTTATTTATTTTGTATACCATTAATGTTGAATGTGTCAGATGTCTTTTTTGTGGGACGGGACCATCTCTGTTACGCTAGTTTTCCTTTTATCCTGGACGTAAATTCTACAATCCAACGATGTAATTAATTTTTATGATGTGGATTAATGAGAATACATAAAAGGTGCCTCCAATTAGTAAGATAAAATGTTCTTTTGAGGATTAACGTGGAGACTTCATTGGTGCTTCTAATTAGTAAAAATATATATAAGATAAGATATAAGATATACGATTTTTTGGGTAAGCTAGCTCACATCTACTTATGAAGTGATGGCTGTCGCTATACGTTTATGGGTACACTTACATTCAGTACACTACCCGAAACACTCTCTTTACTGACTGTCGGCATCTTTACCGAGTGTATTTTGTCGAACACGCGATAAATCCTATATCCCAAAATCAAATGACTGAGAAAAAACTCAGTAAATACTAAACACTTGCTATAGCCAATGTTATACTGAGTGTTGAACCAATGACACTCCGTAACGTCCGAGACATTTGGCAAACAGCACGTGAAGGTGTCCCTCCTTTCCGCGGTTGACAACAGGGTGATGCCGCGTCCATCTTTGCTGAATGTTTCTCTGCAGCCACTGAAGGAAATATGCCCTAAAGGCAATAATAAAGTTATTATTTATTTCCTTATATCATGATAAATGTTTATTATTCATGCTAAAATTGTATTAACCGAAAACTTAGTACATGTGTGAATACATAAACAAACAGAGTGTCCCTAGTATACCTCTACTTGACTAGCTCATTAATCAAAGATGGTTAAGTTTCCTAGCCATAGACATGTGTTGTCATTTGATGAACGGGATCACATCATTAGAGAATGATGTGATGGACTAGACCCATCCGTTAGCTTAGCACTATGATCGTTTAGTTTATTGCTATTGCTTTCTTTACGACTTATACATGTTTCTATGACTATGAGATTATGCAACTCCTGAATACCGGAGGAACACTTAGTGTGCTATCAAACGTCACAGCGTAACTGGATGATTATAAAGATGCTCTACAGGTGTCTCCGATGGTGTTTGTTGAGTTGGCATAGATCGAGATTATGATTTGTCACTCCGATTGTCAGAGAGGTATCTCTGGGCCCTCTCGATAATGCACATCACTATAGGCCTGACAAGCAATGTGACTAATGAGTTAGTTGCGGGATAATGCATTATGGAACGAGTAAAGAGACTTGCCGGTAACGAGATTGAACTAGGTATGAGGATACCGACGATCGAATCTCGGGCAAGTAACATACCGATGACAAAGGGAACAACGTATGTTGTTATGCGGTTGACCAATAAAGATCTTCGTAGAATATGTAGGAACCAATATGAGCATCCAGGTTCCGCTATTGGTTATTGACCGGAGATGAGTCTCGGTCATGTCTACATAGTTCTCGAACCCGTAGGGTCCGCACACTTAACGTTTAGTGACGATCGATATTATGAGTTTATGTGTTTTGATGTACCGAAGGTTGTTCGGAGTCCCGGATGTGACCATGGGCATGACGAGGAGTCTCGAAATGATTGAGACGTAAAGAACGATATATTGGATGACTATGTTTGGACATCGAAAAGGTTTTGGGTGAGTTCGTGCATTTACCGGAGTACCGGGAGGTTACTGGAACCCCCCGGAAAGTATATGGGCCTTATTGGGCCATAGTGGGAGAGAGGAGAAGGACGCCTAGGAGGGGGCACCCCCCAAGCCCAATCCGAATTGGGTGGGGGCTGACCCCCCTTTCCTTTCTCCTTCCCCCCCCTTCCTTCCTCTCCTAGTCCAACTAGGGAAGGGGGGGGGGGGATCCTACTCCCGGTGGGAGTAGGACTCCTCCCGGGCGCGCCATAGAGGGCCGGCCCTCCCCCTCCTCCACTCCTTTATATACGGGGGAGGGGGGCACCACAAAGACACATAAGTTGACAATTGTCTTAACCATGTGCGGTGCCCTCCTCCACCATAATCCACCTCGGTCATATCGTTGCAGTGCTTAGGCGAAGCCCTGTTCCAGTAGCTTCATCATCACCGTCATAACGCCGTCGTGCTGAGGAAACTCTCCCTCGACACTCAGCTGGATCTAGAGTTCACGGGACGTCTCCGAGCTGAACGTGTGCAGATTGCGGAGGTGTCGTACCTTCAGTGCTAGGATCGGTCGGATCGTGAAGATGTTCAACTACATCAACCACGTTGTCATAACGCTTCCGCTTACGGTCTACGAGGGTACGTGGACAACACTCTTCCCCTCTCGTTGCTATGCATCACCTAGATAGATCTTGCATCTGCGTAGGAATTTTTTGAAATTACTGTTTTCCCCAATAAACACTCAGTTAAATAAGTTAG
Organism: Triticum urartu; assembly: GCF_003073215.2. NCBI lineage: Eukaryota > Viridiplantae > Streptophyta > Magnoliopsida > Poales > Poaceae > Triticum > Triticum urartu. The sequence continues at coordinate 57,437,815 of NC_053028.1, forward strand.
GAATTGTCCTAGGGATTTCACGGGAATAGGCATTACTTCTATGAAGGATGGTGGAGTACCCGCTGAAGGAAATATGCCCTAGAGGCAATAATAAAGTTATTATTTATTTCCTTATAATCATGATAAATGTTTATTATTCATGCTAGAATTGTATTAACCGGAAACATAATACATGTGTGAATACATAGACAAACAAAGTGTCACTAGTATGCCTCTACTTGACTAGCTCGTTAATCAAAGATGGTTATGTTTCCTAACCATGAACAATGAGTTGTTATTTGATTAACGGGATCACATCATTAAGAGAATGATCTGATTGACATGACCCATTCCATTAGCTTAGCACCCGATCGTTTAGTATGTTGCTATTGCTTTCTTCATGACTTATACATGTTCCTATGACTATGAGATTATGCAACTCCCGTTTGCCGGAGAAACACTTTGGGTGCTACCAAACGTCACAACGTAACTGGGTGATTATAAAGGAGCATTACAGGTGTCTCCAAAGGTAGATGTTGGGTTGGCGTATTTCGAGATTAGGATTTGTCACTCCGATTGTCGGAGAGGTATCTCTGGGCCCTCTCGATAATGCACATCAATTAAAGCCTTGCAAGCATTGCAACTAAATGAGTTAGTTGCGGGATGATGTATTACAGAACGAGTAAAGAGACTTGCCGGTAACGAGATTGAACTAGGTATTGGTATACCGACGATCGAATCTCGGGCAAGTAACATACCGATGACAAAGGGAACAACGTATGTTGTTATGTGGTCTGACCGATAAAGATCTTCGTAGAATATGTAGGAGCCAATATGGGCATCCAGGTCCCGCTATTGGTTATTGACCGGAAACGTGTCTCGGTCATGTCTACATTGTTCTCGAACCCGTAGGGTCCGCACGCTTAAGGTTACGATGACAGTTATATTACGAGTTTATGCATTTTGATGTACCGAAGGTTGTTCGGAGTCCCGGATGTGATCACGGACATGACGAGGAGTCTCGAAATGGTCGAGACATAAAGATTGATATATTGGAAGCCTATGTTTGGATATCGGAAGTGTTCCGGGTGAAATCGGGATTTTACCGGAGTACCGGGAGGTTACCGGAACCCCCCGGGAACCATATGGGCCTTGATGGGCCTTAGTGGAAAGGAGAAAGGGGCAGCCCAAGGTGGCCGCGCGCCTCCCCCCTTCCCCTAGTCCTATTAGGACTAGGAGAGGTGGCCGGCCCCCTCTCTCTCTTTCCCCCCTCAAGGAATCCTATTCCAACTAGGATTGGGGGGGGGGGGGATCCTACTCCCAGAGGGAGTAGGACTCTCCTGGCGCGCCACACCTTGGCCGGCCAGCCTCCCCCCCTCTAGTCCTTTATATACTGAGGCAGAGGCACCCTAGAACACACAAGTTGATCCACGTGATCTATTCCTTAGCCGTGTGCGGTGCCCCCTGCCACCATAGTCCTCGATAATACTGTAGCGGAGTTTAGGCGAAGCCCTGCTGCTGTAGTGCATCAAGATCGTCACCACGCCGTCGTGCTGACGGAACTCTTCCCCGACACTTTGCTGGATCGGAGTCCGGGGATCATCATCGAGCTGAACGTGTGCTCGAACTCGAAGGTGCCGTAGTTTCGGTGCTTGATCGGTTGGATCGTGAAGACGTACGACTACTTCCTCTACGTTGTGTCAGCGCTTGCACAGTCGGTCTGCGTTGGGTACGTAGACAACACTCTCCCCTCTCGTTGCTATGCATCACATGATCTTGCGTGTGCGTAGGAATTTTTTTAAAATTATTACGAAACCCAACACCCGCCTCCTGAGGCTCTTAGATGACGAGAGTGCCCTCCCAGTCGCTCATTTCTAGGTGGCATGCCACAAGGATTTCTCAGGGACTCTCTGCATCGTCTGATCTGCCCAGACAGGTGGACCACCGGCACCCTAGGGCCACCGTCACGCGGCGGTTTTGGCGCGCCCGTGAGCCCCAGCGTGTTGGCCCGCGCACAACTGTCTATACGAACCCACTTGTCGGCGGCGTCAGCCATCCTTCGGGGTGTGTTGCTCACGCGGGCCGACAGGAGGCATGCGTACGACTTGGCGAGGAGGCCTCTCACGGCTGGCTTCTTGGGGCCATCCGTGGTGGCCGAACTCCCCAGATAGCGCGCACTCGGGCGAACCGCCTTGGGAATCCATGACAGGTGGACCATGAGGGGCGTTTTACCGTGCCCGCATTCGAGGGCTCGTATGCTTGCACGCGCGCGGTGTAATGCCTTGACCCGTCTATCGCCATCTTTGGCCCTCGATGTGTTACATCGGTCTCACTAGCCAGCCAGACGTATGCGACGAGCTTTTTAAGTCGCGCGAGCCGTGCAGGCGTGTGTCCGCATGCCCGGCTGTCTCTGCATGCACCAGCCGGGGCGGGGTGTTAGCCACACACCGCACATACATGCATACAGTGGTCAAGCCGGCTTTTGTTGGGGAGCAGCAACAACAACGGCGCGTCAGCGGTTCGTTCTAGCAGCTGTAGTGATCATTTTGTTAGAGACCTCGATGTAATTTTCATTATGTTTGAGCTGCTTCGTATTTCTAATAAATTTTTAACAGTCTGCATCTTTTTGAAAAAGAAATAGAAAATCTATGCAAAGATGGATAATACCTCTATCACATGTTACTGTCTTGTTTCTCCCTCAATTTTGCCGATTAAAACTCGATTAGAAATATTTCTCCATGAAAGAAATGTGAGTGTTTTCATTCTCGGTCTTTCAGGCCATGGAAATCAAGTGCTTGACTCTTCTCCAGTTCAAGAATGGGCTCAAGGTGAACCTGAATAAGCCAGAAATGTAATATGTATATATCTATATATATACACACCTGGGTTCTCGGCGTGTATGTATGATGTTCTTTTTTTCCCTCCATATGTACGTTGTTACTTCCTATTCATGAAGATCCCCAGCGTCCAACTCATGCGGATGCAACAAGAAAATATAGCAGTAAAAAAAGTTTGCGTTCATCTGCTATTAATAGTATGAAATAATGCCTATCACGACAGAAGCAACTACCCCTTTGTCTCAGTTATTATGGATGACCACCTGCCCAACTAGGTCCATTTTTGGTAAGCTAGCTCACTCATCTACTTAGGAAGTGATGGCAGTCGCTATATGTTTATATGGGTACACTTACATTCAGTACAGTACACGAAACACTCTCTTTACCGACTGTCGCAATCTTTACCGAGTGTATTTTGTCAAACACGTGGTAAATCCTATATCCTAAATCAGGTGACAGGGAAAACACTCAGTAAATACAAAACACTTGGTATAGGCAATGCTTTACCGAGTGTCTCCGTAACGTTTGAGACATTTGGCAACAACCAGCGAAGGTGTCCTTGCTTTCGGCGGTTGACAGCAGGGTGATGTCGCGTCCATCTTTGCCGACTGTTTCTCTGCAGACACTCCGTTAAATAAGTTAGCAATTATCATTGTTCATCTTTACTGAGTGTTTCCCCGCACTTGGTAAACTTAATTTATATATTTGTTTATTTTGAGATGAGGTATAAATTTTGATAGAACTCTCAATAGTTGAACATGTAGTTAAAAGAGAAGTCTTTTGTGGACATGTAGTTAAAATATTTTTGTAATAGTCACAAGGATTTCATGGCAATAGACATTACACCTATAAAGGATGCTGGAATACCCGCCTCCTGAGGTTCCTAGAGGGTGAGAGTGCCCTCTGAGCCGTTCGTTTCCGGCTAGAATGTCGCGGGGGCCACACAGGGGCTCTCCGCGCCGTTCGATAAGCCCGGACAGCGCGCACCTGGGCGACCTGCATTGGTGGTCCATGACGGGTGGACCGCTGGCGCGCTCGGGGCCACCGTCACGTGACTATTTCGGCGCGCCTGCAAGAGACCCTCCCCCCACCCTCGCCCGCCCACGTGTTGTCCCATTCGCAACTGTCTGGAGGACAGGTGTGTTGCTCACGCTAGCCTGCACGAGGTGTGCACACCGCTCGGTGAGGAGGCCCACCGTGCTGTTCAATTCACGCTAGCCTGGCGTGGCTGGCTCCCTGTGGCTATCCGTGCCGTCCGATTTTCCTGGACAGCGTGCACGAGGGTGACCTGCCTTGGAGGTCCTTGATGGCTGGACCGCGGGGCACTTTCGTCCGTGCCTGTGAGGGTTCGAGTGCTCGCTCGCGCCCATCGAAATTCCTGGACCTGTCTTTCAGCATCTTCGGCCCCCGATGGGATCGCGCCAGCCAGCCTAACGCATGCGGCAGCATTTTTAGTCTCGTGAGTCATGCAGGCACGTGTGCTCATGGCCGGTTGTGCGTGCATGCGCCAGCCGGGACGGGACATTAGCCACGCAGTGTGCATGTGCGTGCTACGTCACGCGTTCGAGAGACGCCTGCCCGGGCACTCTACACACTGATGTCTACTATACAACCTTCTTCTTGTAGACGTTGTTGGGCCTCCAAGTGCAGAGGTTTGTAGGACAATAGCAAATTTCCCTCAAATGGATGACCTAAGGTTTATCAATCCATAGGAGGCGTAGTATGAAGATGGTCTCTCTCAAGCAACCCTGCAACCAAATAACAAAGAGTCTCTTGTGTCCCCAACACACCCAATACAATGGTAAATTGTATAGGTGCACTAGTTCGGCGAAGAGATGGTGATACAAGTGGTATATGGATAGTAGATAAAGGTATTTGTAATCTGAAATAATAAAAACAGCAAGGTAACGAACGATAAAAGTGAGCATAAACGGTATTATCTTCATAGATAGGAGGCATGCTTTCATTATAATAAATTTTCTCATCAAAACTTGGGGGACAAAAAATATCATCTTCATCAAACGTAGCTTCCCCAAGCTTGTGGCTTTGCATATCATTAGCATCATGGATATTCAAAGAATTCGTACTAACAGCATTGCAATCATGCTCATCATTCAAATATTCAGTGCCAAACATTTTAGAGATCTCTTCTTCTAGCACTTGAGCACAATTATCCTTTCCATCATACTCACGAAAGATATTAAAAAGAGAAGCGTATGAGACAAACTCAATTCCATTTTTTTGTAGTTTTCTTTTATAAACTAAACTAGTGATAAAACAAGAAACTAAAAGACTCGATTGCAAGATCTAAAGATATACCTTCAAGCGCTAACCTCCCTGGCAACGGCGCCAGAAAAGAGCTTGATGTCTACTACACAGCCTTCTTCTTGTAGACGTTGTTGGGCCTCCAAGTGCACAGGTTTGTAGGACAGTAGCAAATTTCCCTCAAGTGGATGACCTAAGGTTTATCAATCCGTAGGAGGAGTAGGATGAAGATGGTCTCTCTCAAGCAACCCTGCAACCAAATAACAAAGAGTCTCTTGTGTTCCCAACACACCCAATACAATGGTAAATTGTATAGGTGCACTAGTTCGGCGAAGAGATGGTGATACAAGTGGTATATGGATAGTAGATAAAGGTATTTGTAATCTGAAATAATAAAAACAGCAAGATAACGAATGATAAAAGTGAGCGTAAACGGTATTGCAATGATAGGAAATAAGGCCCAGGGTTCATACTTTCGCTAGTGTAAGTTTCCTCAACAATACTAACATAATTGGATCACATAACTATCCCTCAACATGCAACAAAGAGTCACTCCAAAGTCACTAATAGCGGAGAACGAACGAAGAGATTATGGTAGGGTACGAAACCACCTCAAAGTTATTCTTTCCAATCAATGCGTTGGGCTGTTCCTATAAGTGTCACAAACAGCCCTAGAGTTCGTACTAGAATAACACCTTAAGACACAAATCAATCAAAACCCTAATGTCACCTAGATACTTCAATGTCACCTCAAGTATCCGTGGGTATGATTATACGATATGCATCACACAATCTCAGATTCATCTATTCAACCAACACAAAGGACCTCAAAGAGTGCCCCAAAGTTCTATCGGAGAATCACGACGAAAAAGTGTGCCAACCCCTATGCATAGGTTCATGGGCGGAACCCGCAAGTTGATCACCAAAACATACATCAAGTGAATCACGTGATATCCCATTGTCACCACAGATACGCATGGCAAGACATACATCAAGTGTTCTGAAATCTTTAAAGACTCAATCCGATAAGATTACTTCAAAGGGGAAACTCAATTCATTACAAGAGAGAAAAGGGGGAGGAGAAACATAAGATCCAACTATAATAGCAAAGCTCGCGATACATCAAGATCGTACCAAATCAAGAACACGAGAGAGAGAGAGATCAAACACATAGCTACTGGTACATACCTCGGCCCCGAGGGAGAACTACTCCCTCCTCGTCATGGAGAGCACCGGGATGATGAAGATGACCACCGGAGAAGGATTGCCCCCTCCGTCAGGGTGCCGGAACGGGTCTAGATTGGCTTTTGGTGGCTACGGAGGCTTTTGGCGGCGGAACTCCCGATCTATTGTGCGTTCTGGAAGTTTTAGGGTACGACGATATATATGGGTGCAGGAAGTACGTCGGAGGAGCCACGGGGGCCCCACGAGGCAGGGGGCGCGCCCTAGGGGGGGGGAGGCGCCCCCACCCTCGTGAGCACCTCCCGTATCTCCTGACGTGGAGTCCAAGTCTATCCGGTGGCTTTCGTTCCAAAAATAACTTCTCCAGTTGATTTCATTCCGTTTCGGCTCCGTTTGATATTCCTTTTCTTCGAAACACTGAAATAGGCATAAAACAACAAATCTGGGCTGGGCCTCCGGTTAATAGGTTAGTCCCAAAAATAATATAAAAGTGGAAAATAAAGCCCAATATTGCCCAAAAGAGTAGATGATATAGCATGGAGCAATCAAAAATTATAGATACATTGGAGACGTATCAAGCATCCGCAAGCTTAATTCCTGCTCGTCCTCGAGTAGGTAAATGATAAAAAAGATAATTTTTGATGTGGAATGCTATTCGGCATAATTTCAATGTAATTCTTCTTACTTGTGATATGAATATTCAGATCCGAAAGATTCAAGACAAAAGTTCATGTTGACATAAAAATAATAATACTTCAAGGATACTAACTAAGCAATCATGTCTTCTCAAAATAACATGGCCAAAGAAAGTTATCCCTACAAAATCATATAGTCTGGCTATGCTCTATCTTCACCACACAAAATATTTAAATCATGCACAACCCCGATGACAAGCCAAGCAATTGTTTCATACTTTTGATGTTCTCAAACTTTTTCAATCTTCACGCAATGCATGATCATGAGCCATGGACATAGCACTATAGGTGGAATAGAATGGTGGTTGTGGAGAGGAAAAAAAGGGAGAAGATAGTCTCACATCGACTAGGCGTATCAACGGGCTATGGAGATGCCCATCAATAGATATCAATGTGAGTGAGTAGGGATTGCCATGCAATGGATGCACTAGAGCTATAAGTATATGAAAGCTCAACAAAAGAAACTAGTGGGTGTGCATCCAACTTGCTTGCTCACGAAGACCTAGGGCATTTTGAGGAAGCCCATCATTGTAATATACAAGCCAAGTTTTATAATGAAAGATTCCCACTAGTATATGAAAGTGACAACATAGGAGACTCTCTATCATGAAGATTATGGTGCTACTTTGAAGCAGAAGTGTGGTAAAAGGATAGTAGCATTGTCCCTTCTCTCTTTTTCTCTCATTATATATATATATATTTATTTGGGCCTTTTCTCCTTTTTTATGGCCTCTTTTCTTTCTTTTTTTTATTTGGGCTTCTTTGGCCTCTTTTATTTATTTTTCATCCGGAGTCTCATCCCGACTTGTGGGGGAATCATAGTCTCCATCATCCTTTCCTCACTGGGACAATGCTCTAATAATGATAATCATCACACTTTTATTTTCTTACATCTCAAGATTTACAACTCGGTACTTAAGACAAGATATGACTCTATATGAATGCCTCCGGCGGTGTACCGGGATGTGCAATGATGCATGAGTGACATGTATGAAAGAATTATGAACGGTGGCTTTGCCACAAATACGATGTCAACTACATGATCATGCTAGCAATATGACAATGATGAATGTGTCATAATAAACTGGATGGTGGAAAGTTGCATGGCAATATATCTCGGAATGGCTATGGAAATGCCATAATAGGTAGGTATGGTGGCTGTTTTGAGGAAGGTATATGGTGGGTTTATGGTACCGGTGAAATTTGTGCGGTACTAGAGAGGCTAGCAATGGTGGAAGGATGAGAGTGCGTATAATCCATGGAATCAACATTAGTCATAAAGAACTCACATACTTATTGCAAAAATCTATTAGTTATCGAAACAAAGTACTACGCGCATGCTCCTAGGGGGATAGATTGGTAGGAAAAGACCACCGCTCATCCCCGACCGCCACTCATAAGGAAGGCAATCAATAAATAAATCATGCTCCGACTTCATCACATAACGGTTCACCAGACGTGCATGCTACGGGAATCACAAACTTCAACACAAGTATTTCTCAAATTCACAACTACTCAACTAGCATGACTCTAATATCACCATCCTCATATCTCAAAACAATCATCAAGTATCAAACTTCTCTTAGTATTCAAAACACTCATAAGAAGATTTTACTAATCTTGAATACCTAGCATATTAGGATTTTAAGCAAATTACCATGCTATTAAGACTCTCAAAATAATATAAGTGAAGCATTAGAGTTCATCTATTTCTTCAAAATAAAACTACCACCATGCTCTAAAAGATATAAGTGAAGCACTAGAGCAAATGACAAACCACTCCGAAAGATATAAGTGAAGATCAATGAGTAGTCGAATAATTATGCAACTATGTGAAGGCTCTCTAACATTTAATAATTTCAGATCTTGGTACTCTATTCAAACGGCAAGCAAAGCAAAATAAAATGACATTCTAAGAATGGTAAACATCATGTGAAGAAGCAAAAACTTAGGATCAACCGATACTAATCGATAATTGTTGAAGAAGAAAGGTGGGATGCCAACCGGGGCATCCCCAAGCTTAGATGCTTGAGACTTCTTGAAATATTATCTTGGGGTGCCTTGGGCATCCCCAAGCTTGATATTTTGTGTCTCCTTAATTCCTCTCATATCACTGTCTCCCTAAATCTCAAAAGCTTCATCCACACAAAACTCAACAAGAACTCGTGAGATAAGTTAGTATAAACCATTGCAAAAACCTTATCATACTCTACTGTAGAAAATCACTAAAATTATTATTAAACATTGCATTCTAAATGCCTCTGCATATTTAATAGTCCTATCCTCAAATAGAATCATTAAAGAAGCAAACATATGCAAACAATGCAAACATAACAGCAATCTGCCTAAACAGGATAGTTTGTAAAGAATGCTGCAACATCCATACTTCCCTAGCTCCAAAAATTATGAAAGAAAATTCCCACTGTAGTAAATGTATCATATATTAATATGCAAAAGGTTTCAACATTTTATCTTATTCTTACTTTTCTAGGGAATTATTGCAACAGCGGTAAACTTTCTGTTTTCAAACAGCAACATGTGGACTTCTAAAATAGGCATAGTAAAGGCTATCAATGCCACTTTTATTGAAATAAAAGATGCAAAACATTATTCTAAATAACATCAAGCAAATATTAACAAAATAAATTGACGCTCCAAGCAAAACACATATCATGTGGCGAATAAAAATATAGCTCCAAGTAAAGTTGCCGATGAACGAAGACGAAAGATGGGATGCCATCCGGGGCATCCCCAAGCTTAGGCTTTTGGTTGTCCTTGAATATTACCTTGGGGTGCCTTGGGAATCCCCAATATTAGGTTCTTGCCACTCTTTATTCCATAGTCCATCGAATCCTTACCCAAAACTTGAAAACTTCACAACACAAAACTTAACAGAAAACTCGTAAGCTCCGTTAGTATAAGAAAATAAATCACCACTTCAAGGTACTATAATGAACTCATTCTTTATTTATATTGGTGTTAAACTTACTGTATTACAACTTCTATATGGTTTATAAACTATTTTACTAGCCATAGATTCATCAAAATAAATAAACAACACATCGAAAACAGAATCTGTTAAAAACAGAACAGTCTGTAGTAATCTGGATCAATCGTAGACTTTTGGAACTCATAAAATTCTCAAATAAATTGCTGGACCTGAGTAATTTATCTATTAATCATCTGCAAAAAGAATTAACTAAATAGCACTCTCCAAATAAAAATGGCAGCAATTCTCGTGAGCGCTAAAGTTTCTATTTTTTACAGCATGATCAACAAGACTTTCCCCAAGTCTTCCCAAAGGTTCTACTTGGCACAAACACTAATTAAACACATAAAACCACATCTAAGCAGAGGCTAGATGAATTATTTATTACTAAATAGGAACAAAAATCAAGGAACAAAAATAAAATTGGGTTGCCTCCCAACAAGCGCTATCGTTTAACGCCCCTAGCTAGGCATGATGATGTCAAGGATGCTCACATAAAGGATAAGAATTGAAACATAAAGAGAGCATCATGAAAAATATGAGTAGCACATTTAAGTCTAACATGCTTCCTATGCATAGGGATTTTGTGAGCAAACAACTTATGAGAACAATAATCAACTAGCATAGGAAGGCAAAACAAGCATAACTTCAAGATTTTAAGCACATAGAGAGGAAATTTGATATTATTGCAATTCCTACAAGCATATATTCCTCCCTCATAATAATTTTCAGTAGCATCATGAATGAATTCAACAATATAACCAGCACCTAAATAATTCTTTTCATGATGCATAAGCATAGAAATTTTATCACTCTCCACACAAGGAAAATTCTTCTCATTAATAGTAGTGGGAGCAAACTCAACAAAGTAACTATCATAGGATTGAAAATTGAAATCAAGATGACAAGTTTCATTGTTATTATTATTCTTTAAGCATACGTGTCATCACAATAATCATCATAGATAGGAGGCATGCTTTCATTATAATAAATTTTCTCATCAAAACTTGGGGGACAAAAAATATCATCTTCATCAAACGTAGCTTCCCCAAGCTTGTGGCTTTGCATATCATTAGCATCATGGATATTCAAAGAATTCGTACTAACAGCATTGCAATCATGCTCATCATTCAAATATTCAGTGCCAAACATTTTAGAGATCTCTTCTTCTAGCACTTGAGCACAATTATCCTTTCCATCATACTCACGAAAGATATTAAAAAGAGAAGCGTATGAGACAAACTCAATTCCATTTTTTTGTAGTTTTCTTTTATAAACTAAACTAGTGATAAAACAAGAAACTAAAAGACTCGATTGCAAGATCTAAAGATATACCTTCAAGCGCTAACCTCCCCGGCAACGGCGCCAGAAAAGAGCTTGATGTCTACTACACAACCTTCTTCTTGTAGACGTTGTTGGGCCTCCAAGTGCAGAGGTTTGTAGGACAGTAGCAAATTTCCCTCAAGTGGATGACCTAAGGTTTATCAATCCGTAGGAGGCGTAGGATGAAGATGGTCTCTCTCAAGCAACCCTGCAACCAAATAACAAAGAGTCTCTTGTGTCCCCAACACACCCAATACAATGGTAAATTGTATAGGTGCACTAGTTCGGCGAAGAGATGGTGATACAAGTGGTATATGGATAGTAGATAAAGGTATTTGTAATCTGAAATAATAAAAACAGCAAGATAACGAATGATAAAAGTGAGCGTAAACGGTATTGCAATGATAGGAAATAAGGCCCAGGGTTCATACTTTCGCTAGTGTAAGTTTCCTCAACAATACTAACATAATTGGATCACATAACTATCCCTCAACATGCAACAAAGAGTCACTCCAAAGTCACTAATAGCGGAGAACGAACGAAGAGATTATGGTAGGGTACGAAACCATCTCAAAGTTATTCTTTCCAATCAATGCGTTGGGCTATTCCTATAAGTGTCACAAACAGCCCTAGAGTTCGTACTAGAATAACACCTTAAGACACAAATCAATCAAAACCCTAATGTCACCTAGATACTCCAATGTCACCTCAAGTATCTGTGGGTATGATTATACGATATGCATCACACAATCTCAGATTCATCTATTCAACCAACACAAGGGTCCTCAAAGAGTGCCCCAAAGTTCTACCGGAGAATCACGACGAAAATGTGTGCCAACCCCTATGCATAGGTTCATGGGCGGAACCCGCAAGTTGATCACCAAAACATACATCAAGTGAATCACATGATATCCCATTGTCACCACAGATACGCACGGCAACACATACATCAAGTGTTCTCAAATCTTTAAAGACTCAATCTGATAAAATTACTTCAAAGGGGAAACTCAATTCATTACAAGAGAGAAGAGGGGGAGGAGAAACATAAGATCCAACTATAATAGCAAAGCTCGCGATACATCAAGATCATGCCAAATCAAGAACACGAGAGAGAGAGAGAGATCAAACACATAGCTACTGGCACATACCCTCAGCCCCGAGGGAGAACTACTCCCTCCTCGTCATGGAGAGCACCGGGATGATGAAGATGGCCACCGGAGAAGTATTGCCCCCTCCGGCAGGGTGCCGGAACGGGTCTAGATTGGCTTTCGGTGGCTACGGGGGCTTCTGGCGGCGGAACTCCCGATCTATTGTGCGTTTTGGAAGTTTTAGGGTACGACGATATATATGGGTGTAGGAAGTACGTCGGAGGAGCCACGGGGGCCCCACGAGGTAGGGGGCGCGCCCTAGGGGGGGACCCACCCTCGTGAGCACCTCCCGTATCTCCTGACGTGGAGTCCAAGTCTATCCGGTGGCTTTCGTTCAAAAAATAACTTCTCCAGTTGATTTCGTTCCGTTTCGACTCCGTTTGATATTCCTTTTCTTCGAAACACTGTAATAGGCATAAAATAGCAAATCTGGGCTGGGCCTCCGGTTAATAGGTTAGTCCCAAAAATAATATAAAAGTGGAAAATAAAGTCCAATATTGCCCAAAACAGTAGATAATATAGCATGGAGCAATCAAAAATTATAGATACGTTGGAGACGTATCACACACCCGAATATCCGGTTCCTCTGCCCGACATTATTTCTACACCGAGTATTGTCGGATGGACGGTTGGATGGGATGTGCAACGTTGGATGCCCGTCGCAGGCGTTCCATAAAAGCGTGTCATGTGCTTCTGGCATTGTCTACTATATCCTTTTCTTGCGGTCCAAGCACACCGGCTTCCTCTCGCTCCCCTCTAATGGAAGGATTTCCGTGAACTTGTTCGTCGGTCCGGCTGCGGGTCTGTGCATGTGTGTGATACATCCATTTTGCATCATTGTTTACTATTGTAATTTACCTTATTTCAATGTTATATTTCACATTATGATGCAACTCTAATGTATTTTCTCCCTTAAAATGCAAGTTACATCAAGGGAGAGGAATTATCGGTATCTGGAATTTTTACCAAAAAAGTAACAACAAATATAGCAATTGTCCGGAGCTCAAATTGCAGCAAGAATTTTTGGAGTGTTATTTTAAAATATATAATAAATTATGAAGCAAAAATGTACCAGATGCGGACCACCAGGCACCCACAAGGGAAGGTGGCTCAGCCACTCACCCGGCCACGCCACCTAAGCTTCTGGGGCCCTGGTGGGTCCCCTCCCGACGTCCTTCTGCCATATATTCCCATTTTTCCTAAAAAAATCAAGAGAAGGTTTTACAGATTTTCCACCGCCGTCTCGAGGCAGAACCAGGGTAGGAGCACTTTTGCTTGATTCCGCCAGGGATACTTCCCTCCGCGGAGGGGAAATCGAAGCTATCGTCATCACCAATGCTTCTCTCATCATGGGAGTCATCATCTTCATCAACACCATCTTATCTCAAAACCTAGTTCATCTCTTGTATTCAATCTTTGTATCAAACCTCATAATAGTGTCTGGGGGTGCTAGTAGTGTTGATTACATCTTGTAGTTGATGCCTGATTGGCGGAAGATTATTATGTTAGATTTTTAATCATATATTTATACCCACTGATCATGAACAATATGATGAGTTGTGAGAAGTTTCACTTGTTCTTGAGGACATGGGAGACGTCTTGTTACTAGTAATAATGTGAAGACGATGATCACCGTTTAATATTTTGATATTATGTTGTGTTGTTCTTCCCCTACTTGTGTTATGTGAACGTCGAGTACATGACACTTCACCATCTTGGGGACTAGGGGAAGGCATCATGGAAATAGTTTGTAGATGATAGGTTGCGGGAGTGATAGAAACCTAAAGTTTATGAATCGTTCCGTGAGGTGTTGTTTTGGATCCACATATTTAATTGTAAGATTAGATTTATCTTAATTACTTCCCATGTATTTGTGGATGCTTGCATGGAGGGTATAATCATAAGTAGGTATTTGTTCAAGTAAGAGCATTACCTTAGCTCTGGTCAAATCACATAACATACCTAAGTATCTATTTTCTTATGCTTCAAGGATTTTATTATCAATCTCTAAACTACTCTTACTTGCATGGTTTAAATGCTTGGTTCGCTCTCGGTTTTTGTGTCAGGGGCGCAACAGGTCATCTTGTGACATAAAGAGAGGACAGCTCCCCTTTTCTAGTATGAGTTTGGCGAAACGTGACTACGTGAGAGGAAGGAGATAAAGAGAGGACTTCCCCAACGGTTATAGATGGATCTCTACAGATGACGGCTAGTTTTACAACAGAGACATGATGATACAATTATAACGATTTATCTGCACTGCAATAATTCGATCCCACAAGATGAATTGTTCCTAATTTCTGATTAATGTGGTAATTTTTAGGGGGTCTCTAAATAGTGTACGGGTAGATAGATACATGCTTATGAGCCCCCTCCTTAGTTTGGAAGGCATCGTGCTGAAAACTCCAACTATTAGGACAAACAAATTTGGGTGCAAGAGTGATCTACCGGCGTCCATCTTTTGCCCGTTCTAGGTTAGTGCTTTTGGGAGGCTAGATATACCGGTTGTTGCGATGGTGACGGCGGCGGCGACAGTAGCCAATAGAGGACATAACCGGGCGAGATCGGTTTAGGCTTTGAGCACTAAGGAAGCAAAGCCAGTAACTAGTCCTGCACATGGGGAAGCTGGAGGCGTGTGCACTCAGGACTAAGTAGACAAAGCAAGTAGCCAGTAGCTAGTCCAATTGATCGAAGGGCGTTTCTTTTACTTGACCGAAAATGCATGAGTTGTACTTTTTCTGTTTCAAAATAATTGAAGTTTTAGGATTATCTCAAGTCATTTTTGTTAAGTTTGACCAAGTCTATAGAATCTGCTAAGCTCTGAATATAAAATATGTATAATATGAAAATATACGCCATAATGAATCAATGAAGCAAAAAAATGAATCAATGAAACAAATTTGATATTGTAGATGTTGATACATTTTTATAGAGACTTGATTGAACTTAATGAAGTTTGATTCAGGACAAACTTAGAACTTCAATTATTTTGAAACAGAGGGAGTATACCGTCCAATAGATGAAGGAGAGAAGTCCAGCTCTTTATAAAGTACATCCGCGCGTCTACGCCTAAATCTAACGGCAAGGATGACTAATAGGCTGATCGAACGAACGATTTTGTTTAGTACGCGAGTTAAGGGGGAGATTCTTTTGATGCCTTCGATTAGTAAATGTATGCATATGTATACGATAACATAATTCATTCTGAGTACTATTCATGAAAGTAGCTTATCACATGGTGGGATTCACGGAAGGCCATACACACGTCGTGTGGCCGTGGACGTGGAGACAGGGAAAGGGAGTGGCCATGTAGAGTTGGCTGAGCCTGATCGAGCGGGACCAACGGATGTACGCAAATTAATAATGCTGCTTGCAGCCGGACGGAACGGCCGATCATTGTGTTCTGGTTGCATCCGCTTGAGTTGGACGCGGACGTCCTTGTTTCTCTCGCCGGTGGCCCGGCCTTGCTATAGGTGGGACGTCGTCGCTCTCTACTCATCTGCACATAAACGCCCAACTTGCCGGGCTTCTGACAGCAGCTTTAAGCGACCCTCTATAATTTTTTAAGAGGGGATGTATCTGGCGGGTAGGCTCCGGTTCACACATCAATTTATGGGATGACCCTTGGATTCCCTCAAGTACAACTAGGAAGTTGCTCACACCCAGAGGTGGCATCATGTTAACAAGAGTAGAGGAGATAATTGATCCTCATACGGGACACTGGGATGAGGATCTCATTCGGCATGTGTTTTCGCCGGTCGATGCAAATAGAATACTACAAATTCAGCTTAATGTGGAAGAAGTGGAAGACTTTGTAGCTTGGCACCACACAAGGCCGGGAACGTTTTCAGTGAGATCAGCATATCATATTGAATTTGAGAACCAGTTTGGACGACACTTTAACCGGAACAGCCAAGGCAGTGCTAATGAACATGGGGTATGGAAAGATTTATGGAAGCTACGGCGACCAGGGAAAGTTAAACACTTTGGATGGAAAGTGGTGAAGGGAGTTTTGCCTTGCTATGGGGTGTTGGCCAGCCGGCATATACCTTTACTGCCGCAATGCCCGCTTTGTAATATTGGATTGGAGGACATCCAACATTGCCTGTTCACGTGCTCTTGAGCATATGCTATCTGGGAAAAGCTGGGGTTATCGACCGAGATTGACAAGGTGATCACTCAGGACCGCTCGGGCTCGATAAACCTTGACTCCTTGCTCCAGGTACATGCGACGGTGAATAACATTCCTACACCCGAATTCATATTGGTGGCCTTGTGGTTCATCTGGTGGCAGAGGAGATTGTATACGAAGGGGGAAACTACCCAGACGGCAGAACAAGCGGCCATGTCAATACAGGTTTTAGCCACTAATTTTGTACGAGCGAATACTCCAAACCATGCTGTTCGGAAGAGTGACCAGGTGTGGAAGAAACCGGAAGTGGGAATGGTAAAAATAAATGTTGATGCATCTTTTATTGCGGATAACCTCTCAGATTCTTGTGGAGTCATAGCATGCAATGATCAAGGATAGTTCTTAGGCGCAGCTTCTCAGTTATTACCCCATGTGCCTAACGTAGAAGAAGCACAAATGATTGCTATCCGGTGTGGACTGAATTTAGCTGCAAATTTGGGCTGCACGAAACTGGTGATAGAATTTGATAGCACAAGGGCGCTGGAGGCAGTTTCAGACCCTAATGCATATATGGGATCAGCAATGCCTATTATAGTAGAGTGCTCCCTAATGATAATGGAATTTGCTCATATTTCCTTTGATCATTGCAGTAGAGAGGTGAACTCAGTAGAGGATGCTCTAGCAAAACATTGTATTCGCATGAAAAAGTCTGAAGTATGGGAAAACATCCCTAACTTTATTCTTCATCTCTTTGTAAACGACGTGGCTATCATTTGATGAATAAAGTTATTATGCTCAAAAAAACTGGACCTAACCGAACTAGCAAATGGTTAGAGGAGGATAAATTATTCTCCATTGCCCAAAAATTTCGCCCAAGTTTCTCAAATATACTCGATCGAGGACGCGCTGAGTAAAACTTATGACCCCCCTTCCCCCGACCGAGCGGCTACTCCTTCCCGGTATTGGTCATGAAGGTATTAGTGAAAGAGAAAATTTTGCACGAAGTTATTAGTGAGTTGGAGGTATTGGTCACACTTATTTCGGATGAAGGGGATGATACCGGCATTCTCAGTCAAATAATAGGAATCATCATAAATTCCTGCCTCCCTCAAGAATGTGTCAGTTGGCCATTCACACGGCTGAACCTTCGCTGCGCATGGAAGGTTGTACTTGGGTTTCTTCTTCTCCTCATTTTCATTTTCCTCCGAATTCCGGTTTGAAGAACCACTTAACCACCTGCTCATGGTTTCTTTTTCCTCTGAAATTTTCTGAAATTTTTAGTGACTCAAAATAAAAGTGAACTAAACTCAACAAAATTAATAGAAACTATTCCCACAAATGTCTAGAGGCTATATCTAAAGGAAATATGCCCTAGAGGCAATAATAAAGTTGTTATTTATATTTCCTTATATCATGATAAATGTTTATTATTCATGCTAGAATTGTATTAACCGGAAACTTAGTACATGTGTGAATACATAGACAAACAGAGTGTCCCTAGTATGCCTCTACTTGACTAGCTCGTTAATCAAAGATGGTTAAGTTTCCTAACCATAGACATGTGTTGTCATTTGATGAATAGGATCACATCATTAGAGAACGATGTGATGGACAAGATCCATCCATTAGCTTAGCATAATGATCGTTTAGTTTTATTGCTATTGCTTTCTTCATGACTTATACATATTCCTCTGACTATGAGATTGTGCAACTCCCGAATACCGGAGGAAAACTTTGTGTGCTATCAAACGCCACAACGTAACTGGGTGATTATGAAGATGCTCTACAGGTGTCTCTGATGGTGTTTGTTGAGTTGGCATAGATCGAGATTAGGATTTGTCACTCCGAGTATCGGAGAGGTATCTCTGGGCCCTCTCGGAAATGCACATCACTATAAGCCTTGCAAGAAATGTGACTAATGAGTTAGTTACGGGATGATGCATTACGGAACGAGTAAAGAGATTTGCCGGTAATGAGATTGAACTAGGTATTATGATACCAACGATCGAATCTCGGGCAAGTAACATAACGATGACAAAGGGAATAACGTATGCTGTTATGCGGTTTGACCGAGAAAGATCTTCGTAGAATATGTAGGAGCCAATATGAGCATCCAGGTTCTGCTATTGGTTATTGATCTAAAATGTGTCTCGGTCATGTCTACATAGTTCTTGAACCCGTAGGGTCCGCACGCTTAATGTTCGATGACGATTTGTATTGTGAGTTATGTTATTTGATGACAGAAGTTTGTTCGGAGTCCTGGATGAGATCACAAACATAATTAGGAGTCTCGAAATGGTCGAGAGGTAAAGATTCATATATTGGAAGGTTGCATTCGGACATCGGAATGGTTCCGAGTGATTCGGGCATTTTTCCAGAGTACCGAGGGGTTACCGGAACCCCCCGGGGGAATATTGGTCCTACATGGGCCATAGTGTTGGGGAACGTAGTAATTTCAAAAAATTTCCTATGCACACGTAAGATCATGGTGATGCATAGCAACGAGAGGGGAGAGTGTTGTCTACGTACCCTCATAGACCGGAAGCGGAAGCGTTAGCACAACGTGGTTGATCTAGTCGTACGTCTTCACGGCCCGACCGATCAAGCACCGAAACTACGGCACCTCCGAGTTCTAGCACATGTTCAGCTCGATGACGATCCCCGGACTCCGATCCAGCAAAGTGTCGGGGAAGAGTTCCGTCAACACGACAGCATGGTGACGATCTTGATGTTCTACCGTCACAGGGCTTCGCCTAAGCACCGCTACAATATTATCGAGGATTATGGTGGAGGGGGGCACCACACACGGCTAAGAGAACGATCACGAAGATCAACTTGTGTGTCTAGAGGTGCCCCCTGCCCTCGTATATAAAGGAGCAAGGGGGAGGCCGGCCGGCCCTTGGGGCGCACCAAGGAGGGGGGGAGTCCTCCTCCTAGTAGGAGTAGGACTCCCCTTTCCTAGTCCAACTAGGAAGAGAGAAGGGGGAAGGAAAGAGAGGGAGAGGGAGAGGGAAAGAGGGGTCGCGCCCCCTCCCGTAGTCCAATTCGGACTCCTCATGGGAGGGGGTGCGCCACCTCCTGGGCTGCTGCCCTCTCTCTCCCCTCAGGCCCACTAAGGCCCAATACTTCCCCGGGGGGTTCCGGTAACCCTTCCGACACTCCGGTTTTCTCCGAAATCACCCGAAACACTTCCGGTGTCCGAATATAGCCGTCCAATATATCGATATTTATGTCTCAACCATTTTGAGACTCCTCGTCATGTCCGTGATCATATCCGGGACTCCGAACAACCTTCGGTACATCAATATATATAAACTCATAATGAAACTATCAAGTAGTCATCATATTAAGCTAGCCAAACGTTCATAACGTCTGCATCTGCTCCTGCAATAGGTCTGTCACCTAGCGGTGCATTAAGGACATAATTCTTCTGTGCAGCAACGAGGATAATCCTCAGATCACGGATCCAATCCGCATCATTGCTACTAACATCTTTCAACTTAGTTTTCTCTAGGAACATATCAAAAATAAAACAGGGGAGCTAAACGCGAGCTATTGATCTACAACATAGATATGCTAATACTACCATGACTAAGTTCATGATAAATTTAAGTTCAATTAATCATATTACTTAAGAACTCCCACTTAGAAAGACATCCCTCTAATCTTCTAAGTGATCATGTGATCCAAATTAACTAAACCATAACCGATCATCACGTGAAATGGAGTAGCTTTCAATGGTGAACATCAATATGTTGATCATATCTACTATATGATTCATGCTCGACCTTTCGGTCTCAGTGTTCCGAGGCCATATCTGCATATGCTAGGCTCGTCAAGTTTAACGTGAGTATTCTGCGTGTGCAAAACTGGCTTGCACCCGTTGTAGATGGACGTAGAGCTTATCACACCCGATCATCACGTGGTGTCTGGGCACGACGAACTTTGGCAATGGTGCATACTCAGGGAGAACACTTTTATCTTGAAATTTAGTGAGAGATCATCTTATAATGCTACCGTCAAACAAAGCAAGATAAGATGCATAAAAGATAAACATCACATGCAATTAATATAAGTGATATGATATGGCCATCATAATCTTGTACTTGTGATCTCCATCTCCGAAGTACCGTCATGATCACCATCGTCACCGGCACGACACCTTGATCTCCATCGTAGCATCGTTGTCGTCTCGCCAATCTTATGCTTCCACGACTATCGCTACCGCTTAGTGATAAAGTAAAGCATTACAGCGCGATTGCATTACATACAATAAAGCGACAACCATATGGCTCCTGCCAGTTGCCGATAACTCGGTTACAAAACATGATCATCTCATACAATAAAATTTAGCATCATGTCTTGACCATATCACATCACAACATGCCCTACAAAAACAAGTTAGACGTCCTCTACTTTGTTGTTGCAAGTTTTACGTGGCTGCTACGGGCTTAGCAAGAACCGTTCTTACCTACGCATCAAAACCACAACGATAGTTTCTCAAGTTGGTGCTGTTTTAACCTTCGCAAGGACCGGGCGTAACCACACTCGGTTCAACTAAAGTTGGAGAAACTGACACCCGCCATCCACCCGTGTGCAAAGCACGTCGGTAGAACCAGTCTCGCGTAAGCGTACGCGTAATGTTGGTCCGGGCCGCTTCATCCAACAACACCGCCGAACCAAAGTATGACATGCTGGTAAGCAGTATGACTTATATCGCCCACAACTGACTTGTGTTCTACTCGTGCAAAACATCAACGCATAAAACCTAGGCTCGGATGCCACTGTTGGGGAACGTAGTAATTTCAAAAAATTTCCTATGCACACGCAAGATCATGGTGATGCATAGCAACGAGAGGGGGGAGTGTTGTCTATGTACCCTCGTAGACCGGAAGCGGAAGCGTTAGCACAACGCGGTTGATGTAGTCGTACATCTTCACGGCCCGACCGATCAAGCACCGAAACTACGGCACCTCCGAGTTCTAGCACACGTTCAGCTCGATGACGATCCCCGGACTCTGATCCGGCAAAGTAACGGGGAAGAGTTCCGTCAGCACGACGGCGTGGTGACGATCTTGATGTTCTACCGTCACAGGGCTTCGCCTAAGCACCGCTACAATATTATCGAGGATTATGGTGGAGGGGGGCACCACACACGGCTAAGAGAACGATCACAAAGATCAACTTGTGTGTCTAGAGGTGCCCCCTGCCCCCGTATATAAAGGAGCAAGGGGGGAGGCCCGCCGGCCCTTGGGGCGCGCCAAAGAGGGGGGAGTCCTCCTCCTAGTAGGAGTAGGACTCCCCTTTCCTAGTCCAACTAGGAAGAGAGAAGGGGGAAGGAAAGAGTGGGAGAGGGAGAGGGAAAGAGGGGCCGCGCGCCCCTCCCCTAGTCCAATTCGGACTCCTCATGGGAGGGGGCGCGCCACCTCCTGGGATGCTGCCCTCTCTCTCCTCTCAGGCCCACTAAGGCCCAATACTTCCCCGGGGGGTTCCGGTAACCCTTCTGTCACTCCGGTTTTCTCCGAAATCACCCGAAACACTTCCGGTGCCCGAATATAGCCGTCCAATATATCGATCTTTATGTCTCGACCATTTCGAGACTCCTCGTCATGTCCGTGATCATATCCGGGACTCCGAACAACCTCGGTACATCAAAATATATAAACTCATAATGAAACTGTCATCGTAACGTTAAGCGTGCGGACCCTACGGGTTCGAGACCAATGTAGACATGACCGAGACACGTCTCTGGTCAATAACCAATAGCGGAACCTGGATGCTCATATTGGCTCCTACATATTCTACGAAGATCTTTATCGGTCAGACCGCACAACAACATACGTTGTTCCCTTTGTCATCGGTATGTTACTTGCCTGAGATTCGGTCGTTGGTATCTCAATACCTAGTTCAATCTCGTTATCGGCAAGTCTCTTTACTCATTCCGTAATACATCATATTGCAACTAACTTATTAGTTGCATTGCTTGCAAGGCTTAAGTGATATGTATTACCGAGAGGGCCCAGAGATATCTCTCCGACAATCGGAGCAACAAATCCTAATCTCGAAATACGCCAACCCAACATGTACCTTTGGAGAGACCTGTAGAGCACCTTTATAATCATCCAGTTACATTGTGACGTTTGGTAGCATACAAAGTTTTCCTCCGGTAAACGGGAGTTGCATAATCTCATAGTCATAGGAACATGTATAAGTCATGAAGAAAGCATTAGCAACAAACTAAACGATCAAGTGCTAAGCTAACGGAATGGGTCAAGTCAATCACATCATTCTCTAATGATGTGACCCCGTTAATCAAATGACAACTCATGTTTATGGCTAGGAAACTTAACCATCTTTGTTTCAACGAGCTAGTCAAGTAGAGGCATACTAGTGACACTCTGTTTGTCTATGTATTCACACATGTATTATGTTTCCGGTTAATACAATTCTAGCATGAATAATAAACATTTATCATGAAATAAGGAAATAAATAATAACTTTATTATTGCCTCTAGGGCATATTTCCTAGAGCCCAGTGCCAGTTTCTGTTTTTTGGGACTAACCTATTAACCTATTAACATAATTTTATATGATTTTTGGGACTAACCTATTAACCTAGAGCCCAGTGCCAGTTTCTGTTTTTTCCTTGTTTTTGAGTTTTACAGAAAAGGAATACCAAACGGAGTCCAATTGACGTGCCAATTTTTGATGATTTTTTATGGACCAAAAGACGCCCTCGGAGTAAAAGAGTTGGGCCAGAAGAGTCTCGGGCCATCCACGAGGGCGGGGGCGCGCCCTACCCCCCGGGCGCGCTGCCCTATCTCATGGACCCCTGACTTGTTCCCGACGCCAAAAATTCCTATAAATACAGAAACCTCCAGAAAATAACCTAGATAGGGAGTTCCGCCGCCGCAAGCCTCTGTAGCCACCGAAAACCAATCTAGACCCATCCCGGCACTCTGTCGGAGGGGGGAATCCCTCTCCGGTGGCCATCTTCATTATCCTAGCGCACCCCATGACGAGGAGGGAGTAGTTCACCCTCGGGGCTGAGGGTATGTACCAGTAGCTATGTGTTTGATCTCTCTCTCTCTCTCTCTCTCCCGTGTTCTTCATTGGACACGATCTTGATGTATCATGAGCTTTGCTATTATAGTTGGATCTTATGATGTCTCTCCCCCTCTACTCTCTTGTAATGGTTTGACTTTTCCCTTTGAAGTTATCTTATCGGATTGAGTCTTTAAGGATTTGAGAACACTTGATGTATGTCTTGCATGTGCTTATCTATGGTGACAATGGGATATTCATGTGATCTACTTGATGTATGTTTTGGTGATCAACTTGTGGGTTCCGTGACCTTGTGAACTTATGCATAGGGGTTGGCACACGTTTTCGTCTTGACTCTCCGGTAGAAACTTTGGGGCACTCTTTGAAGTTCTTTGTGTTGGTTGAATTGATGAATCTGAGATTGTGTGATGCATATCGTATAATCATACCCACGGATACTTGAGCTGACATTAGGGTTTTGGTTGATTTGTGACTTAAGGTGTTATTTTAGTACGAACTCTAGGATAGATCGAACGGAAAAAATAGCTTCATGTTATTTTACTAAGGACTCTTGAATAGACCAATCAGAAAGGATAACTTTGAGGTGGTTTCGTACCCTACAATGATCTCTTCGTTTGTTCTCCGCTATTAGTGACTTTGGAGTGACTCTTTGTTCCATGTTGAGGGATAGTTATATGATCTAATTATGTTATTATTGTTGAGAGAACTTGCACTAGTGAATAGGCCTTGTTTCAGCGCATTGCAATACCGTTTTTGCTCACTTTTATCATTAGTTACCTTGCTGTTTTCATATTTTCAGATTACAAAAACCTATATCTACCATCCATATTGCACTTGTATCACCATCTCTTCGCCGAACTAGTGCACCTATACAATTTACCATTGTATTTGTTGTATTGGGGACACAAGAGACTCTTTGTTATTTGGTTGCAGGGTTGTTTGAGAGATACCATCTTCATCCTACGCCTCCCACGGATTGATAAACCTTAGGTCATCCACTTGAGGGAAATTTGCTACTGTCCTACAAACCTCTGCACTTTGAGGCCCAACAACGTATACAAGAAGAAGGTTGTGTAGTAGACATCAAGCTCTTTTCTAGCGTCCTTGCCGGGGAGGTTAGTGCTTGAAGGTATATCTTTAGATCTTGCAATCGAATCTTTTAGTTTCTTGTTTTATCACTAGTTTAGACTATAAAAGAAAACTACAAAAAAATGGAATTAAGGTTGCCTCATATGCTTCATCTTTTTAATGTCTTTCATGAAAATAAGGATTACGATAATTGTGCTCAAGTGTTACAATAAGAATTCACTAAAATGTTTGGCACTAAATATTTGAATGATGAGAATGATTGCAATGATTCTAGTATGAATTCTTTGAATATCCATGATGCTAATAATATGCAAATCCACAAGCTTGGGGATGCTATGTTTGATGACGATGATATTTTTTGTTCCCCAAGTTTTGATGAGCAAATTTATTATGATGAAAGCATACCTCTTATCTATGATGGTTATTGTGATGACACATATGCTATGAAGAATAATGATATCCATAAAACTTGTCATCATGATTTTAACTTTCAATTGGATTATGCCTCACATGATAGTTATTTTGTTGAGTTTGCTCCCACTATTATTCATGAAAAGAAATTTGATTATGTGGAGAGTAATAAAAATTCTATGTTTGTAGATCATTAAAAGAATGCTTTATGTGATGGTTATATTGTTGAATTCATTCATGATTGTAGCGACCCGACCCGAATGGATCAAGTCTCTATGCTTAAGTGTCATCCCTGGATCGGTATGCTAACACACACAGTACTCGAGGATTTATAACAGAGGTAAATCACATGTATAAAGTCTCGTAAATACTATTACCTCAATCCAAATAGCGGAAGTAACAACAAGGTTGTGGATTCCCATCAACACCAACGGCAAAGTTGAGTGTAGAAATCGTAACCCTAACGTATCACTTACTCGTCGTAAGAATCCTGCAGCATGAGATGTTGCAGCCACAAAGGGTCAGTACATTGAATGTACTGGCAAATTCACACCATAGGATAATGATGAATAATAACTATCACTACATGCATATATGGCTAGTGGAGGCTCAATGGTTATAATGTTTTTGCGAAAAGCCAATTTTCCCTACTGCAAGGAATATATTTTATTTAACTACAAAGTTGGTTTGATAAATATTGAGAAGGTTCCTCCAACTCAATCCCAAAATAATAATCATTAACCCAATCAGATTAATTAAATAAAGTGTTGAGATCAACATGATAATTCAAGAACCAGATACTCAAGATGTCCATAACCGAGGACACGGCTAATCATGATTAGTTTGTACACTCTGCAGAGGTTTGCGCACTTTTCCCCAAAAGACTCGATCTCCTCCGTTGGATTTCTTGCACTACATGGTGTTTGAGAAACGGATGACCGAGACACAGTCTTTCAGAAGCATTAACTCTAACCCTGGGTAGACCGTACCAACCTACATCCCCTACATAGCCTACCACTGGAAGAGGTCATGCAACTTACTCCGTTATGCTAGAGCCCATAATAGCTTGTGGCTGCACACGTAAGTTTCCAACATGAATAATCTTATGATCCCTTTGAGCCTGGGTGGCAATCCATAGTGTGATCGCACGGGTCCTCCAGGATCCCCTTGGGCAAGCACTGGGTTCTCCAGGTGCCCGGGCAAACCACTAGGTGCTCCAGGGTGCCCCTACCATTCCACCGAGATGTGTATTAAAGTAGCCACCTTAAGTTAACCATTAATTGACAACTCTCACATCTCTCATTAATACACTCAACCAAATCCACGTCTACGAGCATAGCAGAGCAGTATAAGCATAGTGTAGTAACTCCCAGGGTTTTGATATAAAGGACAATAGGTTCCTACCTCATCAACTATGTCCCAATACCCACATGTTATCAAATCCTAACCATGCAATGTTTGAGGGTGAAACTAATGCATAAAAATTGGGTATGAAAGGGATATGATCAAAGTGTGAACTTGCCTTGTATAGTTATCAAACATGATTCATACTCATGACTGCTAATTGTTCTACTCGTCACACTCCGTTCAATCTATCGCGAGCAAGCAATAGTAACCACACATAAGCAATCACTCAAAAGATCGGGAAGAACGAAGAAGACAGTTCGGAAAACATCAAATCCAAGCAAATAACTCTTGCAACATAAA
The DNA here is from genome assembly GCF_003073215.2 of Triticum urartu. NCBI lineage: Eukaryota > Viridiplantae > Streptophyta > Magnoliopsida > Poales > Poaceae > Triticum > Triticum urartu. The sequence goes on from NC_053028.1 coordinate 57,464,637, forward strand.
ACAATTTCTAACAGTACCAAAATTATGTGAATTTGGCCTTATCAGAAAGTTTAGCTTAAGAGCTTCGATTTGCAAAAAGAATGAACTAAATTGGAGTTATAAAACTCAAGTTATGATCAAAAGAAGTTTGAATATGACTCTGAACAAATTTCGAAATTTGAAAATTTCAAAAAGCTGATGTGAAAGGTTCACTGGATAGGTGAAAACAAGACAAAACTATAGGCGTTGGTTTCATCTAATTTGGATGAACAAGTAAAAAGTTATGGCTATTTGAACAAGCTGTTTTACGGAAGAAAAAAATAGATTCGGCTAAAAGAATTCTAGGTCTAATGTATAAATACATAGACTAATTGATAATTTAATTATTCTATCGTGCTAGTTTAGAAATAATAAACTACGGAAGTATAAAAAGAAAAAATAAATGAAAAAAGATACATTTATAAGGCAGAGAAAAGACAACTTCGGAGAGAGGAAACAAGTTCCAAAAGTCGCGCCGGAGAGGAGAAAAATATTTTTCTTAAATGAATCTAGTCAAACCAAAATATTGATTTAATCCGAATCAAATGATTTTTGAAGGCTATATGAATCTATATTTATAGGTGAAAAAGATGTTTAGGGGTTAAAGGCTACGCAATGTGAGACTAAACATAGACGTACTTAAGCGAAATGGAGGGGAATCGCATTGGCTAGAAGCCTTCGGCCGCCACGCGCGTACACGGGCTGCAGTATTTTTTTTGAAGTCTATTTTTTTTCTGAAGTTTGTTTCAAAAAAAAGACACATTAATGAAAAAAAGACAAAAGAAAAGAAAAGAAAACAGGCCGGCCTGCTGCTATGCTACGCATGTGGGTGGCGGTTAGTTCCAGACGCATGCGTATTTTTTAATAGAAACAGAAAAGAAAAAATGGAATGATGATAATAAACGTAAAATTATATATAGGCATATTATATATCATAATTTTCAGAAAAAATTTCTACATGGTGGACATTTTTGTTCAAGTCATATAAAATCGGGAACAATTCAAATAATTCAAAGAGTGCTACTGCCCTACTAAAATCTAATAAAAATCATTTTAAATATACCAAAATGATTTCAAATTTATTTATCTCCAATTCTCTGATGTAGGGAATCATGTTACCTATTTTCCATATATTTTTATTTTGGATAAAAATAATTTGAATAAAACCCAAATATCTCCAAATTGAAAATAATTTCAAAAGGACTTTGAATTTGATCCTTTTTAAACTTCCAACTCATATTTCATATGTTTTGAAGAAGTCATTTTATCTTCTTTCATGAAAATCATTGAGTTGCTTAAAGTTTCTGAATTGGAAAATATTTCCAAATAAAGTTCGAATCTTTTCAAAACCCTTTTCATTTAAATAAATGGAAGAAGTCATGTCATCTTCTCTCTAGGGTTTTGTATTTGAAAAGTATTTGAATTCATGGAGATCATAAAAGCAAAAAGTTTGGGAAAGTTCTTTTATTCCCTCTCATTTAACTTTCAAAAGTTTCAAAATTCACTCAACTTCACGCAATCAATCGAACAATCAATCAATCTATTTATTTATTATAACATTCCAAAATTTAGAATTTTGGGATGTTATAAACCTACCACCCTTAAAATGAATCTCGTCCTCGAGATCCGGAGAGGCTAGAAAGTAATAGGTTAGGTTTGGGGGTCTTCTCATAATCCATCGATCGTCACATGGGGTCTCGGGTGCTACCACCCTTAGAAGCGTTGTTACGGTTCCATCAAAACTCATATACTCCGTCCTTATCGTTGACAGGGTTAGTCTTCTCAGATCCTCGGGAAAATTCTTTCTCTAGGCACTTCCGGTAGTGGCATAACCTTTTCCTCAATACTTTTATCATTTCATCTTGGTAGGATTCTTCCGAGACTGGATATTCTTAGCTGACGGGTCTGGCGCCAACACTAAACAACTATCGATATCTTATGGCGGTCAACAATTTATGGTTTCTCCTGCAGAAAATGGGTCTGGGTTGAACCTCACTGTATATCCTACGGTTGGCAACAACTGCCTTGTACAAGGAAAAAAAATACTTAGACCATTGTAAGGTTCAAACAAGGTTTTGATCGTCGTCAGTCTACTATGGGTAAGTCACTTAGATTTACCATCCCATATAGCAAGGCGAATAATAAGAGTAAGTCGGTATGGTGATCAATCCATCCCGCACCCAAATCATTACCTTGTATATGGTTTAGCGAATCTCGCATTCTAACACTTGGTCATCCTCACAAGCATTGCAGAATTTCTCTTGTCAACGAACCAAGTTCAGATGAATCCATCGGTTCTGCAAGCTGAACTAACATCTATAGTTCCTTCACAACTCTCAGGTTTTGCGTAAAATCCTATAAGATTGTATGTTGATAAAGTCGTAACTTCTTCCAGGGTTTTTCCTTCAGCAAGAGTGTGCTTGCTTCTTGGCAGGTCCTGGGGCATGTGGGTTATGGCCCATCTCATAACTTGCAAACCTTGAACTCACCATCGGGCAACTGTTCATTATTCCAACATCCAGCTTCCTAGCATTTCTTAAATCCATCCAATTGTACTGTCTCCTTTCCTTCTATTCATACCAAACACTAACGTGATTACTCAGATTCATCCTAGAGTTACAATTGCTACTACTACTACTACTACTACTACTACTACTACTACTACTACTACTACTACTACTACTACTACTACTACTACTACTACTACTACTACTACTACTACTACTTCTCACAAACACTACTAATTATCACAAGTCCCCTTCTCCTTGGGACATTCTCTGGCAAAGTGCCCTCCTTCATTACAACGAAAACATATTACTTCTAACAAGTCTCGGGGTTTCCTTTTTGGGCAACTGCTGGAGTAGTGCCCTGGCTCCTTGTACCTGAAACAGGTGATATGACTCAGGTCCTTCCTGGTATCCAATCTACTTCTCTTCCTGGATTTTTCCGTTTCAATCAGGGCTTCTATTTCCTGTGGGTCATAATCTACTTCCTCTGTCAGGAATTCTACTAGGTCCCCATTCAGACAATTTTGGGAGATGTGTCCTTCTTCTCCAAATGAATAGTATGACTTGGTGCAGGGTTTAATTGGATTTGCTTTGGGTGTGTCCTCCACATCTTCCTTCATCACTGGTTCTTCTAAAATTTCCATGAGGGCTCCTTTCATTGCTTCTTTCTTCTGTTGGATGGTTCTTTGAACCACGGGGTAAATGTGACACTGAGCATGGTAGTGGGTAGTCCCTTCACATAAGAAACAAGTAATCTGCCTAGTTGGGCATTCTTCAGCTGGGTGACTTCCTTCACAATTAGGGCATTCATCCTTGTGTTCTTTATGGGTGTGTGCTATTTCTCCATAGAGCTTGCATGCACAAGGTTTCTTCATATTACTTCCATAAGGCTTCAATTTCTGGGACACAACCCGAGACTTTAGCAAAGTCAACTTAAATTCTTTCCAAGTGGTAACTCTTTGCCATCCTTTGATGGGGTTTGGTACATCCTCCACCAAGTAGCATCACCTCTTTCAAAGCACTGAAGAGCATGCTGGGTCATATCATTTCCAACTATAGTGTTATTCTCTATATGATCTTCCATGTTCTGAATCCATTAGTCCGTCTCCAATTGACTTATCGGTCCCGGAAATATGAGTTCATCTCCATTCATCCTCTATTGGTTCCAAGGGTTTTGGGGTGGGATAAGAGAGATAGAGAGGGATACACACAATGAAAACAATAGTTTTGAAAAGACAGATTTTGTTTAGTGGCTATCGGAAAAACATCAAACAAATGATGGCTCACAATCATCGCATCTAACATAGGTAAATAACAGGGGGTTGGTCTTCTAAAGGTCGATAAATCTTCAATGTCGCCAAACTCTTCAAGTCTTGTTCATGTCTCCGATGGCTTCTTCCGATCGTGCTTGTCCTTCTCAAGTTCTTTTGCCAGATCATCTTTATTGACGCGATGTCTCTCACGACGTCCTTTAATATTCCCGGAGTTGCGTTCCAAACTTCTAGGTTTCAACATCCTTGGCATTAACCATGGTCCTACTGTCCTTTAGTTCCTGACGAATCTCCAGTGTCTTGAGGTTTTGCTCCTTCAGCTTGGCTACTTCAGCTTCTGGGTCCTAAGTTCTTCACAAAATACTTTCTCGTCAAATACGGCTTCCTGCGGGTTCATCTTAAAACTCCTGATGTAATTCTTCAGATCCTGGTGATACACCAGCTAAGGTTAAAACTTCATCTTTCGCTGATAGATGCTCCATCAGCCTTCTACCGTCCAATCCTTCTGAAGACATGCATGTTTAACTCAGCACGGTGCCAATAGCCTAAGCGGGCGATAACATCATGGATAGCCATGTCTATGCACATGTATCTGCCATGAGCTATCAGTCCATAGTTGATATCTCCTGCCTTAGTGTTTTCTTGACAAAACTTTGACTTTTAACGCTCCATGTTTCGGTCTTTCTCCGACACACCTTGATCTCGAGTATTGACAACTTCAATAGTCTGACTAATTCCATACGGGTAACTTTCCTAGGTCATGCCACTCTAGAAATTCTTCAGAGCCTTCAAATTCTCCTAGTCTTCGGAGTCTTCAACCATTGTAGTTTCCATTATTATAATACACGGTAAAATCCTCTTCATTCCGATGTGGTCTTAGTGGTCCGATATCTTGTACTTCTTGGAGTGGTCTCATCAGCCGAATCTTCGTGTGGTCAAAAGGGGTATGGTATCATTACAAGGGAATATTTGAATAAGCTCAGAAGAGAAGAGAGGAAAAATATCTTTTTGAAAAGAAAGTTGTAGAGAAAAATCTTTCCTATGGGCTTGTCAGTTTCTAGGGGTCACATCCTACAGTCAACATGTGCTCTGATACCATCTTGTAGCGACCCGACCCGAATGGATCAAGTCTCTGTGCTTAAGTGTCATCCCTGGATCGGTATGCTGACACACACAGTACTCGAGGATTTATAACAGAGGTAAATCACATGTATAAACTATCATAAATACTATTGCCTCAATCCAAATAGCGGAAGTAACAACAAGGTTGTAGATTCCCATCAACACCAATGGCAAAGTTGAGTGTAGTAATCGTAACCCTAACGTATCACTTACTCGTCGTAAGAATCCTGCAACATGAGACGTTGCAGCCACAAAGGGTCAGTACATCGAATCCTGCAACTCATTGGGACGATTTCATGAAATTCAAGGATTCAGAATTATCTAAGGAACGGTCGAGAATAAACAAGGCCAATGCCATAAAAAAGGATAAGTTCCATAAGCTGGGGCCAGGTGGCTATGTGGTGGGAATGCCTAAGTGGGATAAGTCTGAGAAAGATATGGAGGATACAGGTGTCACTCCAGAAACATTGAGCTGGCCCCCCAGGTGCAGGACTTGGTTCTATGCGCATGGGGGGAGTTGGACCCAGAGGCAGACAAAGTTTCGAAGAAGGCATGTCTGGACGAAGCCGAAGATAAGATACTTGTTGCAATAGAAGAGGCTCGATCAGGGGTGTTCGAGCCCAATAGAGAGAACGACGAGCTTACGCGTGCCCTGGGAAATCCTGAACACCTGGGAAGAACACGAGGCAAGGGCGCTATTCCGTGGTATGAGGGGTTTTCGGACTGGAACACCGACTACAGAACCCGTGCGAGAAAGAAGATTGCGGAGGAGAAGAAGAGGAAGATGGAGGAGGAGCAGAGGAAGCTGGACTATGAACGCCTTCAAGGCCTAGAATCAGCGCACGCGGACTTGGCAGTCAAATTCCAGCGGCAGCAGGAACATATCGACTCACTTAGCCAGCAAAGGGGGTCTCAGCAGCTGCAGCAGCTAGCGGATGATCCAGCATTGGATATCACCGTCCCATCCATGCCGAGAAGCAGCGTGGGTTCCGCCCCGGGTGACGCATTGCTGGATAGCTACCCAGTGGATGACATCATGGGGAACACTAACTGCGAGCTACACTTCAAAATGAAGAACATATCCATGAAGGTGGCGGACGCCGTTGCTTTTACAAATCCCCCCAAGGCAACCTTCCATTGCAACCAGATTCCAGCGGGCTATGCTCGTGTCTTGGTTGATGAGGTGGTGGACCAATACTCGGGGCTAGAGCATGACATTCCTGGAGGTGACAAGGAGCACACACTTGGAGAGGCCAACCATCGTATCATCCTATGGAGAAAGGATTGCATCATCTTTCGAAGGCCACCGACACTGCGTCATCCGACTCCTCGTCGAAGTCCGCCACCGAGTTAGCAGACTCCCGCTCCTCCAAGTCCAGCAACGCATTACGCCACTCTTCCTCCAAGTCCGGCACAGCTTCAGGTCACTCCTCCTCCTCCAAGTCCGGCAAAGCGTCAGGCCACTCCTCCTCCAAGTCCGACACAACTTCAGGCCACTCCTCCTCCTCCAACTCAGCCATGTCAGCCATCTTCGCCGCCTCAGCAATCATGGAAGTGAGCCGCCTCAGCTATGGTGCGTAGCGATACAAGTCAAGGTAGTACTGGAGGTACAGGCGGTGGCAAGCGATTTCAATATGGTCCAAGCAGCCTCGCGCCTCTTCCGCAGAGGCCTTACGACAAGTCCGAGGAGGAAAACACAGCCATATCGAAGGCCGCGGTGGAAGACCATTTTGCACCGAAACCGCCACCGCCGCCAAGGGAGAAAGTGCCCGAGGAAAAGATTTACCACTTCATTTGTATGGCTAGACCACCAGCTCCCAAGCCTGTTGACACAGACTATGAGCGCCACCTAGGAAGTTAAATCGAGTACGTCTACAAAAAGAGGCGAGCTCGAGCTCGAGCAAATCAGCTGGCAAAAGGAGCGGTAAAACCGTTCCCCAGCTGCGAGAACAGGCGGCGCAATCAATCCCCCCGCTTGTTGTGCCAGCAACACACAAGAGTAGGCGCACCCAATATTATTGTGGGCAAACCATTTACGTTCCCGAGCTGGGCGATGTGGTAATAACCGAGGAGCATATAAGGCAGTCTGAAATCCTCAAGATCACTGTTGGACAACTCCTCGACATCGAGCCCATGCCTCCGCTTAGAGAGGAGGAAATAAAACGGAAATATGTCCGGGGCCAACCTTTGGTCGAGCCAGACGAGGTCAAGAAGCTCCCAATGAGAATGTATGAATTGCATCAATGGTACATGGACATTACCAAGATTTCCAATCGAGAGTCCCTCATGGTGAATGTCAAGAAGGATCATTACTACCATGAGAAAGCTGTGTCCATTGAGTATTCAGAACTATTTCAGTTATACAATCAAGACGCACTCGACAAATCTATCGTCAGTTGCTATTGTCTGTAAGTGATTTCTTTCTGTAATTTAAGTCTCAAGCTAGCTGTAGTGATCATTTTGATCAATCATTACCTGTAATTATCCTCACTATATTCTTTTCTGTGGTATTATGCAGGATGAAGATTTATGAAATGAAAAAAGGTGGACGCTATGGCATTGGGTTCGTTGACCCAAATACCATTAATGAATACACATGGAAATTAGATCCATATTACGAAAAAAGTGTAGAGGAAAGCATGCTAGAGTTCTTCAAGTGCCTCAAATACAATGAAGATATACTACTTCCTTACAACTTCGAGTGAGTCACACTGTCTTGTACTACAAATTCTGTTTTTGCCTACTAGCTAGCTACATGTTTTTGCTTACATATGCCCGCTTAATTAAGACATGCAAACGGGTGTGCATGCAGATTTCACCGGATCTTGTTAATCATTAAAGTTGATGAAGGAACAGTTGAAGTACTAGACGCACTACTTAAAAAACCAAGTGACTACACCATCGTGTCTGGGATAGTCAATAGGTAATTTCAATCATTATTAACTATATCTCATCCTATTTAGTTCGTCATTTCCTGATATGAACTATTTAATAACCCCTTTATTCATTTTCTTTATCGGTAGGAAGGGCTTTGGCAAAGTTCATCAGCGTCACTCCAGGGCAATGGAAAATAATCTGAAATGGTATCGACCCAAGGTAAGTAATTAAGTAGTACTAGCTAGCTAGCTGCCATCTCTTTAATTATCATGCTTGATTAATTATTATCTGATCAAATTCCATTCTCGTAAAGGCTCTGAAGTAGGCGCCGGGGAATAATCTGTGTGCATACTACGTTTAAGAGAACATTTACATGATGGCGTCCGAAAGGAGCAGATCTCAAAGACAGGAGTGGGTACGTTTGTTAGAACACTATTCACAATTTTTACACCATTATCGATATCTAGTCACACAACTAATACACATGCATATTGATCTCCTTCTTAACAGTTCAAAGAGGTGCGGGAGCAGCTCCTACCAGAAGACCGCATAGAAGCAATTTAAGAGGAAATAGCGGGATTTTTGCTCGACCAGGTCATAGATCCCAAAGGACAATACTATTACCAGCTACCGCCCCCATGAACCACTTCCAATTGTCATCGTGCTCCGAAGGCACCAAATAGGATAATTGAAAGTGCAACTATCCCTAGGTGGTTTTGGTAATTCATAACAACATATAGCTCATTGAGCTAATGCTATTCCAAGATGATTATTTCAGGAAAGCTCAATGACTGGCATGGCATGGATGTGAAAGTGGAACCCTCAAAATGCTAAGGACAAAGGATTGGCTCAAGCTCAAAAGCTCAAGACTCTTCATTTTATATTTTAGTGATCCAAGATCACATTGAGTCTTTAGGAAAAGCCAATACTATTAAGGAGGGATGAGGTGTTGCTTAATGAGCCTCTTGCTTCATTTGCTTAGTGATATGCTCCAAAACCCTCAACTACTCTCCCATATCCACATATGACCTAAACCCTAAGCCAAACTCGGTCCACCGATTCTTCCTACCCGGCGCCACCGAGTTTCACTTGTCATTAGCCACTGCCAAACCCTAGCAATTCGGTTCTACCGATAAGGATCTCGGTCTCACTGAGATGGGGTTGCAAACTCTCTGTTTCCCTTTCGTAACTTTTCGGTCCCACCGAAAGAGCGAATCGGTCCCACCGAGATTGCAATGTAAACTCAGTGTTTCCCCTTTGTAACTTTTCGGTCTCACCGAGTTCCACTCGGTCTCACCGAAAGAGCAAATCGGTCCCACCGAGTTTGCCTGACCAACTCTCTAGTTAGCTAATTACCAAATTCGGTCTCACCGAGTTTGTGTAATCGGTCTCACCGAGATTACGTTATGCCCAAACCCTAACCGAATCGGTCCTACCGAGTTGCATGTCAGTCCCACCGAAATTCCTAACGGTCACTAGGTTTACTTTTTTGGTCCGACCGAGTTTATTGATTCGGTCCCACCGAGATTGGAAAACTATGTAACGGTTGGATTTTGTGTGGAGGCTATATATACCCCTCCACCTCTTTCTCATTCGATGAGAGAGCCATCAGAACACACACACCATTCCAACTCATATGTTCTGAGAGAGAACCACCTACTCATGTGTTGAGACCAAGACATTCCATTCCTACCATATGAATCTTGATCTCTAGCCTTCCCAAGTTGCTTTCCACTCAAATCTTCTTTCCACCAAATCCAAATCCTATGAGAGAGAGTTGAGTGTTGGAGAGACTATCATTTGAAGCACAAGAGCAAGGAGTTCATTACCTACACACCATTTGTTACTTCTTGGAGAGTGGTGTCTCCTAGATTGGCTAGGTGTCACTTGGGAGCCTCCGACAAGATTGTGGAGTTGAACCAAGGAGTTTGTAAGGGCAAGGAGATCGCCTACTTCGTGAAGATCTACCGCTAGTGAGGCAAGTCCTTGGTGGGCGATGGCCATGGTGGGATAGACAAGGTTGCTTCTTCGTGGACCCGTTTGTGGGTGGTTGCTTCTTCGTGGACCCTTCGTGGGTGGAGCCCTGTGTGGACTCGCGCAACCGTTGCCCTTGGGTGGAGCCCTGTGTGGACTCGCGCAACCGTTACCCTTCGTGGGTTGAAGTCTCCATCAACGTGGATGTAGGATAGCACCACCTATCCGAACCACGGGAAAAACATCCGTGTCTCCAATAGCGTTTGAATTCTCCAAACCCTTCCCTTTACATTCTTGCAAGTTGCATGCTTTACTTTCCGCTGCCAATATACTCTTTGCATGCTTGCTTGAATTGTGTGATGATTGCTTGACTTGTCCTAAAATAGCTAAAATCTGCCAAGAACTAAAATTGGGAAAAGGTTAAGTTTTTATTTGGTAAAGTAGTCTAATCACCCCCCTCTAGACATACTTTCGATCCTACAAGTGGTATCAGAGCTTTGGTCTCCATTTTCTTGATCTCCATAGCTTTTGGTGGTCATAGCCTTGGTTTCACAACCTAGGAGAGTATGGCGTCTAGCGAGGGAAATTATCACCGTAGAGGTCCTTAGTTTGATGGTACCAATTTTGCTAGTTGGAAGCATAAAATGAAAATGCATATTCTTGGACATAACCCCGCTGTTTGGGCTATTGTGTGTGTTCGTTTGCAAGGTGACTTCTTTGACGGGAGAGAACCAAACCGTGAAGCTACCGCGGATGAGTTGAAGATGTTGCAATACAATGCTGAAGCTTGTGATATTCTCTTCAACGGATTGTGCCCCGAAGAATTCAACAAAATCAGCCGCCTTGAGAATGCAAAGGAAATTTGGGACACTTTGATTGATATGCACGAAGGTACCGACTCCGTCAAGGAATCCAAGTTGGATGTGCTTCAAAGCCAACTTGACAAGTTCAAGATGAAGGATGGTGAAGGTGTCGCTGAAATGTACTCTAGGCTTGCTCTCATCACAAATGAGATTGCCGGCTTAGGAAGTGAAGAGATGACCGATAGATTCATCATCAAGAAGATCCTAAGAGCCTTGGATGGAAAATATGATACTGTGTGCACATTGATCCAAATGATGCCCAATTACAAAGATCTCAAGCCAACGGAGGTGATTGGAAGAATTGTTGCTCATGAGATGTCACTTAAGGATAAAGAGGAACTTCACAACAAATCAAGTGGTGCCTATAAAGCCTCATGTGAAGCCCCTACATCATCAAGTGAGAAACAAGACTTCAATGAAGAATTGAGCTTAATGGTGAAGAACTTCAACAAGTTCTACAAGAGTAGAAGCAAAGATAGAAGCTCCAAGTCAAGGTCCTACAATGACAAAAGATCTTCTAGTCGAGAGCGAAACTGTTACAATTGTGGAAGACCCGGACACTATTCCAATGAGTGTACGGCTCCCTACAAGAGAAGAGAAGATTCTCAAAAAAGAAGAAGCAAAGGATCACCACCAAGAGAGAGAAGGAGTAAAGATGATCGTTATGAACGAAGATACTCACGGAGAAGCAAGGATTCGGAAAGGAAGGAAAAATCATCAAGGAGCTACACAAGACGAAGACATCAAGCTCATGTTGGTGAATGGGTATCCGGCTCCGACTCCGACAGCCACTCCGAGAGAAGTTATCACTCCGACTCCGAAGATACTCAAGATGAAGGTGTTGCCGGTCTAGCACTTGTGTCAACCAACTCCTACGACATATTTGACTCACCAAATGAAGGAATTGGAAGATGCTTCATGGCCAAAGGTCCTAAGGTAACACACCCCGAGTATGTTGATTTCAATAGTGATGAAGATGACTTGTTAGGTGATGATTTGCTTGGTGACAACTCTAGTGATGAACACTATGATGAAAGACCAATTAATCATGCTAAAACGAGTGACAATGATAAGGAGAAGATTGAGGCTCTAACTAAAGAACTAAAAACTCTTAAGTTAGCTCATGACACTATCTTCGAAGATCATCGAGAACTTTTAAGAGCTCATGAGAAACTACGCTTTGAAAAGCTCAATCTTGAGCAAGAGCATGAGTTCTTAAAGGCAATCAATGATGATCTCCGCAAGAAAAGTTCTTCTTACATTGCCAAGCGTTTACTCTTATCCATTTACATGCCTCAAGTCAAGTCTAACAAGAAAGATTCTTCCTCTAGTAGTAACAATGATCATGCTAAATCCAATATTGTTGCTTCTAGTAGTTCTCTTGATTCCACTAATGATTCTCTTAGCCAAGTTACACTTGAGCAAGAAAATAGCTTATTGAAGGGAATTATAGAAAAAGGAGTGTACAAAAGCCTTGCCGGGAGTAAGCAATTCGAGGAAATTGTGCGCAAGCAAGGAATGCGCCGGAAGAATCAAGGTGTTGGTTTTGAATGAAAGTTCAATGCCAATGGAGTTGAATGGGAAGAAGATCAATACCCCAAGACAAAGTTTGTCCCTCAACAAGAGAAGTATACTTCTTTCAAGGGGACACAAGCTCAAGATGATCTTCCACCACAAGACTACGAGCAAAAAGGCAAGGACAAGCTTCAAGAGGAAATTGATGCATTTGAAGAAGCTCCTAAGACCTTAGTCAAGTGGATTCCCAAGACTACTTCAAGTTCCACTTCATCAAGTACGACTACAACTCCAAGGATTCCCATCAAGATGATGTGGATCCAAAAGAAGAAGAACTAGAGAGTTCTTGAGGGTGACTCCGCCAACATACTTCACTCTTATCATTTTGGCAAGAACAAGTGCAATCAACTTCCACATCTTGCACTAGTTCAAGGAGTCACAAACCCTCTTGTTGGTAAGACAAGGGACAAGGTAACCTAAAAGTTTTCATGGACATCATCTTTTGTGTGCATCACTCTATGTCTATGGATATCCTTGTTTGTTCCTTGTGGGACTAACCCATGTAGGTATTGAAAGTGCAATTCACTCAAATGGATAGCTCCAAGAGATCTACATCAACATTGAGCATCCACATCTTCAATATCTACATGAAGTCATCATCGACAAAACCCAAGGTTAGTTCATCCCTCTTAGGGGGGATATCACATCTAGGGGGAGCTTTACTCTAAGACTTGAGCTAAAGCAACTCTAAAGATGTGAACACAACAATGCTTTATGTAAAAGTGGTAACCCCACTTGAGCTTAAACGATGAGTATGACCTATGATCAAGTGTTCTCACTTGACTCCTAAGTCAATGTACTCATATATAGATGACCTAGTCATCGCAAATTGCTTGATAAATGCTAGAATTGGTTGTGCATGCCTTGCCACATATTTCATTTGCCATCTTATTGTGTGAGCATGCTGATTGCATATTTTGCTCATTCGAGGACATCCACTTGTTATTTTAATTGCTTGGTTTTATCCTCTTTTGCCAAGTGGATGGACAAGAATGCCTAAGAACGTCCTCTAGCTATCTATGCTTTTCTCGTCTCAAACTCTATTCATGCTGCATCACAAAATTTGATCAAGTCAGATTCGAACCACTCTGTGTGAGGAGCGCTCAGAGTCCCCGATTCGTCATAGACTTAAACTTCCAAAACCTCTTTATGATTCTCGGTCTGACCGATACTCCACTTCGGTCCTACCGAGATCATTAAGTTGATCTAGGTTTTCGATCTCGGTGCAACCGATTTGAACCTTTCAGTCACACCGAGTTTCAATAACTGCACGCAGTTATAAATCTCGGTGCCACCGAGTTGTTCCACTCGGTCACACTGACAGGGTCGGGCTATATATAGTCACGGGCAAAATTTGGAAATTTCTCCGAACCCCTTCGCCCGCGCGATAGCCTGCTCTGCCCTCGAGGTCTCCGGATCGTCTTCTCGCCGCCAGCAGCCTCCAGTCGCTGGTCTCCGTCGCCGTCAACGGGAATTCTGCCCCGCCGTTGTCGCCGTAGCAAGTCCCCGCCGAACTAGGGTATGGACTTGATCTTTGTGCTATTCCTCAATCTGATTCCTAGCACATTGTGATCATATTGTTTCTAGCCACGTTTGATAAACTTCTATCCAGTGAAAACGCTCATAGATTAGGTTTGATTCGAAAATTCTAGGTTTAGGTTTCCGCCGAAACCATCTCGGACCCACCGAGTTGAAAAACTCGGTCCCACCGATTTGGCTTATGCCATTGCACAAGTGAGACTCGGTCTGACCGAGAATTACTTATCGGTGTGACCGATTTTTGAACTCAGTGAAACCCTAGCAGTCTCGGTGCCACCGAACTGTGACTCGGTCCTACCGAGTTCACTAGTTTAGGTTCCAAAACTTCTTCGGTATCACCGAGTTTGAAAATTGGTAGATCCGAGATGATTTCAGTGGGAAGCTAAAACTAAGTTTTTGGATCATTCTTTTTGCAAAAATCTCTGCATTTTGTGATGCTCATCCACTCTATCTCCTCTATAATCTATTCACAGGGTCAGCAGTCAGTTTGCAGCATGTCAGACCAGTGTGATAGCCAGAATCTGTCAGAGCAGCAAGTGGTGATGAGTGAGGGCACTAGTCCTTCCAGTTCATCTGATGAAGGCATCGGGAGCACTCCTAGCAATTTGCCAAAGGCTGCCACGAGACAAAGGAAGAAGAAAACATCAGACTCTGAAGATGAGGACTATGTGGCAGAGGAAGAGGCCACTTCCAAGATAATTGAACCAGCTCAAGGCACTAAGCCAGGTCTGAAAATCAAAAGGCCAGCAGGCAGGCAGCCCATGTCAAAGGCTAGAGCCTCAACTGAGAAGCCCACTTCCCAAGAGCCAGCTGCAGCTGAGGGCAAGAAAAGGAAGGAGAGGGTGAAGAAGACTGTGGCTAGAGTGCTTGGCAAAGCTTCCATCATGGAAGAGGAAGAGGAAGAAGAGGTAGCTGCACCAGCACCCAAGACACCCAAGCTGATGGGTGATGCCATAAGGTCAGGGGCTACTACATCTAAGCCCAAAGCTGCCTCCAAGCCAAAACCTAAGAGAAATACAAGGAGCATTCCTACAGCTGAGAAGAACAAGGCCCCAGTGCCTGAGACTGTTGCTGAGGATGTGGAAGAAAATGTCCTAAGGAAGCTAAAGCCCAAGATCCCAGACCACAACGATGCTCATCCTGTGGCTGAGGATATGAAGCTCAGGAGAGACTCAGGGCTCAGGAAATGGAGAGAAGCAGACCCGTATGCTTCAAGGAGAAGGACTGCCGTGGACTACAGGTTTCATACCAAGGAGCAGCAGGATTTTTATGAGACAGTGCTACTTGACAAGAAGCCAATTGTATGTGACATGAGATGGGTCGACTGGACCTATATCAAGGACAATGAAGAGTACTACCCTGGAGTATTTGACAGCTTTAGTGCGTCTGGAGTTGCAGACTTTGTTGGGCAGAAGCTCACAAAGTGGAACGAGGAGCTAATCATGCAATTCTACTCCACATCACACTTTTATCCGGATGGCAGGATCACATGGATGTCAGAGGGTACAAGGTACCACTCTACTGTTGAGGAATGGGCGAAGCTGATCAATGCCCCAGAGGAGCAAGATGATGACTTGGATATCTATGGCAAGAAGAAGATGGACCATAACTCCATGTCCAATATGTACAAGGAAATTCCCAATGAAGCACTTGACACGTTCAAGTTTGGCTCAGTGCATTATCTGCTATCAGGATTGCCGACGATCAATTGGATACTAAGGCACACCTTATTGCCTAAGCCTGGAGATCACAAGATGATCAGAGGTCATGCTATCAACTTGCTACATGTGTTTGATGTGCCTCAGAAGTTCAAGGTGATGAGCCTCATAGTGGAAACAATCAAGAGGACTACAGCAGATCAGAAGAGGAGCTGTGGATATGCCCCTCAAATTCAGGAGCTCATCAACTCCAAGATGGGCACGGGCGTATATTTGTTGGATAAGGAACACCTGCCCATCCGTCCAGATTTCGAGGACAATGAAGTTGTCATGACTGAGAACGAGCCATCATCTGCTCAAGCATTTGCAAAGAAGGAGAAGGCGAGGAAGGAGAAAGCTGCCAAGATGCCTACCCAAGAGGAGGCATCTGAATACTTCTTGAAAACCAAACAAGAGCAGCTTGGTTACCTGATTGCGTCCACCCTGCGGATTGAGCAGAGTATAGCCACCCTGACTCAGAACCAGGCGAGTTTAGAGAGGATCATGGAACAGAGGTTCTATGATTTGGACATCAAGGTGACAGAGATACAGACTGCCGTGGAGCAGCTCCAGGAGGACATGCAGGAGAGGAGAGGCAGGACTACCACTCATACCTTTGCCAGAGTGCCACGAGGCCCGAGGTCATCTGCCGTGCCAGTTGCTGACACCAGAGCCACCACTTCAGCACCAGCTACAGCCTCAGTTCCACCAGCTCTAGCATCTACTTCAGCTCCAACTCCAGCGACTACTTCAACATCTACAGAAGCCTTCGTCCTTGGAGTGATCCGGACTCCACCACCACCTGAAGATCAAGCCTGAGCGTCGATCTAGTGCTATGCATTTTCTAGGAACTTTTTGGTAACTTGTTGCCAAAGGGGGAGAAGATGTATAGATCATAGGCTTCGAGAGAGAGAGTGTTGCTTTTCTCTCTTGCTTTATTTGGTGTTTTTTTCGACCTTTTCTGCTTTTGAGTGCTTGATACTACGTCATTATTTGTGAGACATTGATGATCATGTGTTTGATCATAAGCTACACTTAATGCTTGCTTAATGCCATTATCCTATCTATCTTGTGTGATCATTCATTATTCTTGGTGATGAGTGCATGTATTTCATTCTTATCATTTTGAGCGCTCCACCAAGATGTATGTGACATGGAAGAGTAACCCATGACTCTAACTCTTTGTGCATTTGCTGTCCAAAGCAAATTTTAAATATGCACAAATTTAGGGGGAGCTCTTACTTATCACATACTTCTCAAAGCGACGATATATTTCATGCTTATTATCATTTGTCGAAGCTTTGATCTATATGTTGTCATCAATTACCAAAAAGGGGGAGATTGAAAGTGCAACTATCCCTAGGTGGTTTTGGTAAGTCATAACAACATATAGCTCATTGAGCTGATGCTATTCCAAGATGATTATTTCAGGAAAGCTCAATGATTGGCATGGCATGGATGTGAAAGTGGAACCCTCAAAATGCTAAGGACAAAGGATTGGCTCAAGCTCAAAAGCTCAAGACTCTTCATTTTATATTTTAGTGATCCAAGATCACATTGAGTCTTTAGGAAAATCCAATACTATTAAGGACGGATGAGGTGTTGCTTAATGAGCCTCTTGCTTCATGTGCTTAGTGATATGCTCCAAAACCCTCAACTACTTTCCCATATCCACATATGACCTAAACCCTAAGCCAAACTCGGTCCTACCGATTCTTCCTACCCGGCGCCACCGAGTTTCACTTGTCATTAGCCACTGCCAAACCCTAGCAATTCGGTTCTACCGATAAGGATCTCGGTCTCACCGAGATGGGGTTGCAATTCTCTGTTTCCCTTTCGTAACTTTTCGGTCCCACCGAAAGAGCGAATCGGTCCCACCGAGATTGCAATGTAAACTCAGTGTTTCCCCTTTGTAACTTTTCGGTCTCACCGAGTTCCACTCGGTCTCACCGAAAGAGCAAATCGGTCCCACCGAGTTTGCCTGACCAACTCTCTGGTTAGCTAATTACCAAATTCGGTCTCACCGAGTTTGTGTAATCGGTCTCACCGAGATTACGTTATGCCCAAACCCTAACCGAATCGGTCCTACCGAGTTGCATGTCAGTCCCACCGAAATTCCTAATGGTCACTAGGTTTACTATTTCGGTCCGACCGAGTTTATTGATTCGGTCCCACCGAGATTGGAAAACTGTGTAACGGTTGGATTTTGTGTGGAGGCTATATATACCCCTCCACCTCCTTCTCATTCGAAGAGAGAGCCATCAGAACACACACACCATTCCAACTCATATGTTCTAAGAGAGAACCACCTACTCATGTGTTGAGATCAAGACATTCCATTCCTACCATATGAATCTTGATCTCTAGCCTTCCCAAGTTGCTTTCCACTCAAATCTTCTTTCCACCAAATGCAAATCCTATGAGAGAGAGTTGAGTGTTGGGGAGACTATCATTTGAAGCACAAGAGCAAGGAGTTCATTACCTACACACCATTTGTTACTTCTTGGAGAGTGGTGTCTCCTAGATTGGCTAGGTGTCACTTGGGAGCCTCCGACAAGATTGTGGAGTTGAACCAAGGAGTTTGTAAGGGCAAGGAGATCACCTACTTCGTGAAGATCTACCGCTAGTGAGGCAAGTCCTGTGTGGGCGATGGCCATGGTGGGATAGACAAGGTTGCTTCTTCGTGGACCCGTTGTGGGTGGTTGCTTCTTCGTGGACCCTTCGTGGGTGGAGCCCTGTGTGGACTCGCGCAACCGTTGCCCTTGGGTGGAGCCCTGTGTGGACTCGCGCAACCGTTACCCTTCGTGGGTTGAAGTCTCCATCAACGTGGATGTAGGATAGCACCACCTATCCGAACCACGGGAAAAACATCCGTGTCTCCAATAGCGTTTGAATTCTCCAAACCCTTCCCTTTACATTCTTGCAAGTTGCATGCTTTACTTTCCGCTGCCAATATACTCTTTGCATGCTTGCTTGAATTGTGTGATGATTGCTTGACTTGTCCTAAAATAGCTAAAATCTGCCAAGAACTAAAATTGGGAAACAGTTAAGTTTTTATTTGGTAAAGTAGTCTAATCACCCCCCTCTAGACATACTTTCGATCCTACAATAATGCCACTGGCTCCGAAGACACCAATTAGGAGAGATTGTATATAGCTACCTAATTGTATACATATATGCATGTGTGTATATGTGTGAATTAATGGTGGTTGTGAGACATTCGATGATATATATATATATATGATCGGTTCTACTAGAAATTCTATTTATATATATGCATAACGTGTACAATATGTAGCATCATAAAATACCAGCAAACGAAAAAGAATTAAATGGAAAACACAAAATTAAATGAAAAAGAAATCATAAACCCAAAACCCCCCAACCTTTTAATACCGGTTGGTGTCACCAATCGGTACTAAAGGGCTCCCTGCCCCCAGAGCTGGCTCGTGCCATGTGGTTGCCCTTTAGCACCGGTTCGTGCTGAACCGGTACTAAAGGGGGGGGACCTTTAGTGCCCACACTTTAGTGCCGGATACCGAACCGACACTAAAGGGCCTTACGAACCGGTGCTATTTCCAGATTCTGCACTAGTGTTATTGGGTTTTACCTTTGGATCTTATGCTGGAGTGCTTATGTATGCTATTATTTGTCTACGATAGATTATCCGGAGTGCGAAGCTTGCTACTACGAGTCTCTAGGGTTTTTTGATCGTCATCAAGGCAAGTTACACTTTGATCATATTTCTTTATTACCCAGTTTTTATGCATTAGTTTCAACACTCAAACATTGCATGAGTAGGATGTGAACATGTGGTTATTGTTAAGTCTATGATTGAAATCTGTTATAAATCCTCGAGTGCTGTGTGTGTCAGCAATACAGATCTAGGGATGACACTTAAGCACAGAGACTACAGTCCATTGGGATCGGGTAGCTACATTCTGAAATCGCATGCCTAATCAAAATTTCGTTGGGAAACATGAAACTTGGGCGGGGGAAACAAACAATGTCGACGATGCTCATAAAATACTCGTGTGCAAGAAAACCGAAAATTGGCAGTTCCCGTCTACAAAAAATGTACACGTGTAGTTGATTTTTCGGTCAATATTACGCCTGGTTTATTACGAAACATTGCACAGGTAACTGACTTATGGATCTTTAACGCAAAAAACACAGACATGTATGGCATAGAAACCGTGTGTTTTGTGATCTTCTAATGATTAACGCAAAACACGCACACGGGCACACAAGCTCTTCAACGCTCAAAGCCCTCAAAGGATGTTCTTAACGACATTGTATGTTAATACTACAAACTTAAAGTACTAGTGGTAATTTGCTTTAATACTACAAATTTAAACTACTTCTCACATGTTGCCATCAGGGCCTTGTAGGCGGCAACCCACCGTGCTTCGAGCTCCGCCAAGCTCTCCTCACCACGGCGTGCGGCCTCTTATTTCTTGCGGCGCAGGAGTCTCTTTTATTGACTGTTGTCTGCCTTTTCTGCTCCTTCTGTGCGGCTTTGGCCGCCCCTAGATCCACCACCCATTCGGCCATGGCAGCCTCAAAGTCCGCCCATGTAACTGTGTGGACGGCGGTAGTGATGAGCTCGGCACGGCAAGATGCCATCGCTTCCTTACCATGTGTGCGGTCACGGGCGGCGAGGAACGCGGCGCGGCGGGATGCCATGGCTTCCTTACCAGTTACTGGGCGCCGCGGTGCCATGGACGACATGTGGAGAGAGCTCTGGGACGGAGGGGCCGGGCAGTCATACAGTGCGGTGGTATTCAAGAGCTCAACGACAGACAACAACAGAAATTTGGCTTCCCTTACAATTTTGCTTGTTCATTATCGCACACGGTTCATCTCCGTGGCTCCCGAAAACGGTGCGCCCTGAGCCTATTGTGTGTTGTGTTATGATTGGCCGAAACCCCAGCCACGCGGATGCATCATAGGATGTGTGTGCACCGTAGGATGCGCAGCGATCGAATGGCTATCCACGTCCCTCACATCACATCCGTGCAGTTGTAGTTGGATTGGATTTATATGCGCTAAATGCCTAGAAAATGCACACAATCCCCTAAATATGGTAAATGAGCCCAGAAAAATGCCAAATTTGAACACGGTGATTTGCAAGGTGTATCTTCATCGTAGAAAAAAACTCCAGGGCAAAGAATGAATAAAATTTGGATTCCCCTTCAATCTTGGTGATTTCCCTCTCGAAAGCATGGAACTTCTTTGGTGATGGTTCGATTTATGAAGGGCGTGCATGACGACATAAGCCAAACCTTCTCAGATTTTTCAAGCATGTTTTTCAAGCATTTATTTCATTTTTCTATAGTTGAAAACCCAATAAACAAACGTTTGTGGGTGAAGTTGCCTACAAGTTGGAGTTACCCGAAGGTTTGTCAGGAGTTCATGATGTGTTTCACGTTACCTGGAAGCAATTCAATTGGAGAGTGACCCAACCTACGAGGAGAAACCCGTCAAGATTCTCGAATTCGCCAATCGAGTTACACGCAGCAAGGTCATCAAATTATGTAAAGTTCAGTGGAGCCACCATACCGAGGAAGAAGCCACCTCGGAGTGAGAAGAAGACCTCCGGAAAGACCACCCACACCTATTTGCTAGCCAACCAGAATCTCGTGGGCGAGATTCATCTTAAGCGGGGTAGGTTTGTAACATCCCAATTTTCAATTTCGATGTTAATCATTAGGTCATCATATGCATCCATAATTTGTGCATTTTTGAATTCGTTTTAATTGGAATTTCTGATCCTAGAAACAAGAAACTCAAGGAACATTCGAGAGAGTTGGAGGCAAATCCAATTTTGATTTTTCAAAAATCCAATTTTGAATTTCCAAATTGGCAAATTGGATCATAGAGATTCTATTCGAAATTATTTTTCAATCGTTTCAAATAAATAAAATAATGAGAGAAGATAATATGACTTCTTCAAAATAGCTAGGAAATATTGGAAATTTCATTTTGAATAAAAATATATTTATTTGAATATTTTTTTGAAATTTTATTCAGTTGCATTTTATTAAATTAGGGGAAAATGCATTTTTAAAAATTGCATTTAGTCCAGAAAAATGTTCACGTTGTCCCAAATTTTAGGAGGGGATGGTGAAAATTGTTTCTGGAATTTTAGGATTTTTATTTTATTTTATTTGGATTTTTTACTTCACGGCGTTATTTAAAAAAAAAGTCTTCTTCGGACCGACTGGGCCGAAGCCCAGCCGGCCCAGCAGCGCCACCGCCACCGCCTCGCCCGCCGTCCCTGAGCCGGACTCCCGCCGGAGACCGAGCGCCGCACGCCGCCATCGCCCATCCTCCAAGCCGCGCCCCTCCCCCAGCCCACCGCCGCTCGCATTATGGGCCGTTATTACACATTATGTCACAATACTTATGCCTATTCTCTCTTATTTTACAAGGTTTACATAAAGAGGGAGCATGCTGGCAGCTGGGATTCTGGGCTAGAAAAGGAGCAAATATTAGAGACCTAATCTGCACAGCTCCAAAAGTCCTGAAACTTCACGGAAGACGTTTTCTGAATATAAAAAAAATACTGAGCGCAAGAAGTTCACCAGGGGGCCACACCCTGCCCACGAGGGTGGGGGGCGCGCCCTACCCCCTGGGCACGCCCCCCTACCTCGTGGGCCCCCTGGTGGCCCTCCGACGACCATCTTCTGCTATATGAAGTCTTTCGATCAGGAAAAAAATCATAAGCCATCTTCTCGGACGAAACTCCTCCGACACGAGGCGGAACCTTGGCGGAACCAATCTAGGGCTCTGGCGGAGCTGTTCTGCCGGGGAAACTCCCCTCCGGTAGGGGGAATTCATCGCCATCGTCATCACCAACGCTCCTCTCATCGGGAGAGGGCAATCTCCATCAACATCTTCACCAGCACCATCTCCTCTCAAAACCCTAGTTCATCTCTTGTATCCAGTTCTTGTCTCCAAGTCTGGGATTGGTACCTGTGGGTTGCTAGTAGTGTTAATTACTCCTTGTAGTTGATGCTAGTTGGTTTATTTGGTGGAAGATCATATGTTCAGATCCTATATGCATATTAATACCCCTCTGATTATGAGCATGAATATGCTTTGTGACTAGTTACGTTTGTTCCTGAGGAACTGGGAGAAGTCTTGCTATTAGTAGTCATGTGAATTTGGTATTCGTTCGATATTTTGATGAGATGTATGTTGTCTCTCCTCTAGTGGTGTTATGTGAACGTCGACTACATAACAATTCACTATTATTTGGGCCTAAAGGAAGGCATTGTGAAGTAATAAGTAGATGATGGGTTGCTAGAGTGATAGAAGCTTAAACCCTAGTTTATGTGTTGCTTCTTAAGGGGCTGATTTGGATCCATATGTTTCATGCTATGGTTAGTTTTACCTTAATACTTTGGTTGTAGTTGCGGATGCTTGCAATAGAGGTTAATCATAAGTGGGATGCTTGTCCAAGTAAGGACAGTACCCAAGCACCGGTCCACCCACATACCAAATTATCGAAGTAACGCGAATCATATGAACGTGATGAAAACTAGCTTGACGATATTCCCATGTGTCCTCGGGAGCGCTTTTCTCTATATAAGAGCTTGTCCAGGCTTGTCCTTTGCTACAAACGTTTCAGACTCCGAAAAGGAATAGGTATGTGGTATGGTAAGTAAACCGACTCCAAAACAGTTTTTAAGGAAACATTTCTCCGTTTTGGAATATTTAGAAAAATAGAAGAATAAGAAGTAGTCCAGGAAGGACACGAGGGATCCACGAGGGTGGAGGGCGCACCCTACCCCCTGGGCACGCCCCCCTACCTCGTGGGCACCTCGTGCGCTTTCCGGACTCTATTTTCATAAACGACACATATTTTGGTTGGTAAAAATTCATTATATAACATCCTGAAGGTTTTGACTCCCGTATCACGCAAATATCTCCTGTCTTTGTGTCGAGCTATCCTGCTGCAGATTTGAGCAACATGTCGTCCCAGGATTCGGAAGGAGAGAGCTATGTGGCTGATTACCTTGCAGATCCTAAAGTCTATGGGGATGTGGAGCATTGTGGTTGTACTACGGAAGAAGAAGAGGACTATGAACCTAAGGGAAAGGAGGAGACGAGCTCAGATGAAGATGAAATCCCACTACCTCAACCTGGGGACATGCATGTGGAGTTCAAAAAGTCAAGTCTCCCAGATAGAGTAAAGAAACCTAAGATCGAGTTTATCCCTTTTCGCCTCTTGCAGGAAAACAAACAGGAACTATGCAAAAAGATACTGAGCCTGGAGTAGGAGATCGAGGACCTAAGGGACCAAAATTCTGTCCTCAAGTGCAAATTAAGGAAGAAGCCTACGCCAACAACAAAACCACCATCTTCTTCACCAACAAAGAAGAACTGAGTATCTAGTATGGGCACTCCCCTTGGCAACTGCAAAGCTTGGGGGAGTGCCCCAGTATCGTATCACCATCACTTTTATCTTTACCGCTTTTCTTAGTTCGATCCTTTTGGTAATATTTTCATCTAGTAGAATAAAAGCTTTTAGTATGATCTAGTTGTGAGTTTTGCTTTATGATCCTTCTATGTAATCGAGTCCGTAAGCTATATATAATAAAGATTAGTGTTAAGTCAAGGGCTTTACTATTTTGCCATGATCTTGAGTGAATAAAAGAAAAGAGAGAAAGAATAAAAAGAATAAAAGAGATCATATGGATCTTATGGAGAGTAATGAGCTCACATAGAAAAAGTCTAATGAATAAAAGTTGTTGAGAGTTCACAAACATAGTTTTGGTCATCGTTGCAATTAATAGGAAGTAATAAAGAAAGAGAGGTCTTCACATATAAATATACTATCTTGGACATCTTTTATGATTGTGAGCACTCATTAGAATATGACATGCTAAAAAGTTAACCTTGGACAAGGAAGACAACATAATGGGTTATGTTTTCTTACATCTGAGATAAATTATATTGTCTTGGATCATCCAACATGATTGATCTTGACTTTCCCCCTCATGCTAGCCAAATGTATCGCACCAAGTAGATATACTACTTGTGCTTCCAAATACCCTTAAACCAGTTTTGCCATCAGAGTCCACCATATCTACCTATGGATTGAATAAGATCCTTCAAGTAAGTTGTCATCGGTGCAAAGCAATAAAAATTGCTCTCTAAATATGTATGACTTATTAGTGTGGGAGAATATAAGCTTTATACGATCGTGTGATATGGAAGAAATAAAAGCAACAGACTGCATAATAAAGGTCCATATCAGAAGTGGCAATATAAAGTGACGTTCTTTCGCATTAAGATTCTATGCATCCAACCATAAAAGCGGATGACAACCTCTGCTTCCCTCTGCGAAGGGCCTATCTTTTACTTTTATCTCCTACATTGCATCAGAGTCATGGTGATCTACACCCTTCCTTTTTACATTTTATTCTTTGGCAAGCATAGTATGTTGGAAAGATCCTGGTATATATGGCTAATTGGATGTGAGTGTTCATGAACTATTATTGTTGACATTACCCTTGAGGTAAAATGTTGGGAGGCAAAACTATAAGCCCATATCTTTCTCTGTGTCCAATTAAAACTCCATACCCATAAGTATTGCTTGAGTGTCAGCAATTGTGAAAGACTATATGATAGTTGAGTATGCGGACTTTCTGAAAAGCTCTTATATTGACTCTTTCCTATGTTATGATAAATTGCAATTGCTCCAATGACTGAGATTATAGTTTGTTAGTTTTCAATGAAGTTTATAATTCATACTTAAAATTGTGATTGAATTATTACTATAGCATAATGTAACGCCCCAGATATACTTTCCATATTTATATGCAACTCTTGCCGTCTCCGGCGCTAAGTTATATTTATTTCTCGGGTTCGGGTCTTTGTCTCCGTGTGTTGTTTTTCTTTTTCGTGCATCTCATATCATGTCATCTCGTGCATTGCATTTGCATACGTGTTCATCTCATGCATTCGACCTTTTTCCCCGTTGTCCGTTTTGCATTCCGGCGCTTCGTTATTCTCCGGTGGCCATTTCCAGCTTTCTTTCGTGTGTGGGGATTAAACATTTCCGGATTGGACCGAGACTTGCCAAGCGGCCTTGGTTTACTACCGGTAGACCGCCTATCAAGTTTCACCTCATTTGGACTTCGTTTGATACTCCAACGGTTAACCGAGGGACCGAAAAGGCCTCGTGTGTGTTGCAGCCCAACACCCCCCAAACTTGTCCCAAAACCCACCAAACTCTGCTCCATGTCCTAGAGCGTTCGATCGCGATCGCGTGGGCGAAAACCGCACCTCATTTGGACTCTCCTAGCTCCACTTATGCCTATTTAAACACCCCCCATTTCGGATCTCGTCTTCCTCCCCGTCGTCCTCCTAAAAAAACAGATCTCAACCCCCGCACCGACGGACGTGTCCGGATCGGACCAGACAACGTCCACCGCCGCCTCCCGTCCAGTCCGCGCGCGCCACGTGGGCCGTGCCCACATCGCCGCCGCCGGGCCAGCCTGGCCTGCGCCCGGCCCCCGCGCGCCGCCTCCCGGGCCCGAACGCCCCCGTGCCTCTCCGCCTCCAGCGCCGCCGCCCCTTCCGGCTCCGGCGGCCGGAGCAGCCGCCGCCGCCGCGCCGCATCTCCGCCGCCGGCGCGCGCCCCCGTCCGAGCCGGCCGCCGCCACGCCTCGCCGACCCCGTCGCCGCTTCCGTCCGTCCTCGGCGCCCGTGCCCGCCGCGTCGCCCTCGTCGGACCGCTGCTTCCTTTGCCTCCGGTGAAGCTCCGGCGTGAACAGTGCCCAAGTCCGGCGACCTCGAAGTCCGTGCCCGCGGGATCCCGATCTGGATCCAGATCTGATTTTCGAGCGGTTGACTTTTTTCCCCGAACCCTAGCTCATGATGCTTACTTTGACTGCTCATATCTCCTCATCCGTAGCTCCGTTTTGGGCATATGATATATCAAAATCTTCGTCTCGACATGTACATCATTTCATTCCATTGCATCATTTGCATTTGAGTTCATCTTGTTGTCCAAAATGCTGTTAGAAGGAGGCTTCGTGAGTTAAATTGCAGATCCGTTAGTTCATCATGCACTTTTGTCATTTTTTCCATCTTTAATTCGTGCATGATATGCCTGTGCCCCTTTGGGATGAATTGTTAAGCATTTTGTCTTCTTTCCAGAGGTGCCACCCATGCATTTTTAGGATGTGTGTGTTGTCTTGTGCAAGCTTGCGAAGAGAGGTACCTGAGATTGCTGATTTCAGGGACTTAGTGATTTTCACTAAGTCTGGGATATTTTAGTTCATGATTCTATATGTCCAGCTTGTTTCCTAGTGATCCGTGCCTCTTTTGAGGATGATCAGTAAGGGAGTTTTGACATTTATGTTATGATCTATCCATCCATGTCTTTGTTTGCATATGTGGAGTGCTCTAGGTTGACTCAATCGAGCTCAACTTTTGCTTCGTTGTTAATCTGGGCAGATCGTCAACTTGTTTGCGATTTTGCCGATGCTACCGTTAGTGTTCCATGCATGCTATGCCTTTGTTCTTGCCATGTGTAGCTAGAATATTGTGCCTTCTTGCTGTTTATATGCTTTCCTTGCCATGACTTGCACCGTAGTGAGTGCATCGAGCTCGTTTACATGCCTTCGTGAGTTAAATTTCTGCATGTCTCAGTTTTCACAAAGTCTGAAAACTGATTGTGTTCGAGCTATGTTCGTGAGCTCGGTAGAGTATTTTGTGAACCCTTTTGGCCCCAGGTCACTTTGGGTTTTTTGTTAATCTTGTTGAGTAGCTCCATGCTATGTTCTTACTTGTCATGTTCAGGTTTTGTATCATGTTGTTTTGCTCCTCCGAAGAGGGCTTCATGATCTGAAATTTCAGGCTAGTGTTAATTTCACTAAGTCTGGAATCTGTTTTGCATATTCATTTTTGCCATGCTTGTTTGAACCTCTAAATGGATGAATTTGTCTATGGCTCAGTGCTAGTGTTTTGTTAACCATCTTCTGTACATCACTGCCATGTATTTTGTTTTCATGTTTGGTGGCTGTAGCATGTTTTTTTCATTGCATTTAGATGCCTACTTGCTGTAAATCGCAGACCGGTGTCATATCTTAAAACGCTTGCCATTTCCAAACCGTAACTCCGATTCCAATGATCTTTATATCATTTTCAAGCGATTTCATCCCCTCTATCCAGTGGCACCCTTGGAATTCCAAGTTGAGGCCAGGTTCATGCATTTCCTGTCATATCTTGCATTTTGCATCCCGCATAGCATATCATCATTTCATCATATTGCTTGGTCTTGCACGTGGTTGATTGTATCCTTGTTGCTTGTTTGTCTTGTTGGGTAGATCCGGGAGACGAGTTCGCTACCGAGGAGCCCATTGAGTTTTCTTGTGAGGATCTAGTCAACTTTGACAACTGTGCAGGCAAGATGATCATACCCTCGAAATCACTACTATCTTTGCTATGCTAGTTTGCTCGCTCTTGCTATGCCAATGCTACGATGCCTACCTTTTGCTTGTCAGCCTCCCAATTGGCATGTTGAAACTCTAACCCACCATGTCCTAGCAAACCGTTGATTGGCTATGTTACCGCTTTGCTCAGCCCCTCTTATAGCGTTGCTAGTTGCAGGTGAAGTTTGGAGGCCGTTCCTTGTTGGAACATTTATTTACTTGTTGGGATATCATTATATTGCCATGTTATCTTAATGCATCTATATACTTGGTAAAGGGTGGAAGGCTCGGCCTCTCGCCTAGTGTTTTGTTCCACTCTTGCCGCCCTAGTTTCCGTCATATCGGTGTTATGTTCCCGGATTTGCGTTCCTTACGCGGTTGGGTTATAATGGGAACCCCTTGATAGTTCGCCTTGATTGAAGCTTTTCCAGCAATGCCCAACATTGGTCTTACCGTTTGCCACCTAGCCTTTTCCTTTCCCTTGGGTTCTGCAGACTCAAGGGTCATCTTATTTTAACCCCCCCGGGCCAGTGCTCCTCTGAGTGTTGGTCCAAACTAGAGTCCTGTGCAGCGCCCGCTCGGGGAAACTCGAGGTTTGGTTTTAGTTGTATGGAGCGCTCATCTGAGTGTGCCGTGAGAAAGAGATATGTGCATCTCCTATCAGGATTTGTCGGCACATTCGGGCGGTGTTGCTGGTCTTGTTTTAACCTGTCGAATTGTCTTGTTGTACCGGGTTACCGAGTCTGATCGGTGTGTCTCGGGTGGAGGTCTATTCCTTCGTTGACCGTGAGAGCTTGTCATGGGCTAAGTTGGGACTCCCCTGCAGGGATTGAACTTTCGAAAGCCGTGCCCGCGGTTATGGGCAGATGGGAATTTGTTAATGTCCGGTTGTAGATAACTTAAACCTTAATTAATTAAAACGAATCAACTGCGTGTGTTTCCGTGATGGCCTCTTCTCGGCGGAGTCCGGGAAGTGGACACGGTGTTGGAGTAATGCTTGCGCAGGTTGTTCCTCTAGTTTCTCTCTCGCGCCTTGCCTCCTCTTCTCGCTCTCTTTTGCGGATAAGTTAGCCACCACATATGCTAGTCGCTTGCTGCAGCTCCACATATACTTGCCTTATCCTGTCCTATAAGCTTAAATAGTCTTGATCGCGTGGGTGTGAGATCGCTGAGTCCTTGTGGCTCACAGATACTACAACTCCAGATGCAGGTCCAGGTGTTTCTGCTCCGGTTGACGATTACGAGCTCAAGTGGGAGTTCGACGAGGACTCTCAGCGATACTACGTGTCTTTTCCCGATGATCAGTAGTGGTGCCTAGTTGGGGTTATCGATTCAGGGCCTTGTCGCATGTTGGGGGTCTTTTCTATTTTGGCACCGTAGTCGGGCCATGAGTGATTTGTATGATGGATGTTATTTATGTACTTTGATGTGACGTGGCGAGTGTAAGCCAACTATGTACCTCCCCTTTATATTATTTATGTACATGGGATGTGTGATGATTTCCTAACTTGCGACATTGCTTTCAATGCGGTTATGCCTCTAAGTCGTGCATCGACACGTGGGAGATATAGCCGCATCGAGGGCGTTACACATAAGAGATCATATGACAAGAATTATATAAGTTGTTCTTCTAAGAATGATCAAGATGCCCTAATGTCCGTATTTTATTTTTATCGACACCTATATCTCTAAACATGTGGACATATTTTTCGATTTCGGCTTTCGCTTGAGGACAAGCGAGGTCTTAGCTTGGGGGAGTTGATACATCCATTTTGCATCATGCTTTTATATCGATATTTATTGCATTATGGGCTGTTATTACACATTATGTCACAATACTTATGCCTATTCTCTCTTATTTTACAAGGTTTACATAAGGAGGGAGAATGCTGGCAGCTGGGATTCTGGGCTGGAAAAGGAGCAAATATTAGAGACCTATTCTGCACAAACTCCAAAAGTCCTGAAACTTCACGGAAGACGTTTTCCAAATATATAAAAAATACTGAGTGCAAGAAGTTCACCAGGGGGGCCACACCCTTCCCACGAGGGTGGGGGCGCGCCCTACCCCCTGGGGCGTGCCCCCCTACCTCGTGCCCTGGTGGCCCTCCGATGAGCATCTTCTGCTATATGAAGTCTTTTCGATGAGGAAAAAATCATAAAGCCATCTCTACGGAACGAAACGTCCGCCCAGGAGGCGGAAACCTTGGCGAACCATCTAGGGCTCTGGCGGAGCTGTTTCTGCCGGGGAAACTCCCCTCCGGGAGGGGGAAATCATCGCCATCGTCATCACCAACGCTCCTATCATCGGGAGAGGGCAATCTCCATCAACATCTTCACCAGCACCATCTCCTCTCAAAACCCTAGTTCATCTCTTGTATCCAATTCTTGTCTCCAAGTCCGGGATTGGTACCTGTGGGTTGCTAGTAGTGTTAATTACTCCTTGTAGTTGATGCTAGTTGGTTTATTTGGTGGAAGATCATATGTTCAGATCCTATATGCATATTAATACCCCTCTGATTATGAGCATGAATATGCTTTGTGACTAGTTACGTTTGTTCCTGAGGACATGGGAGAAGTCTTGCTATTAGTAGTCATGTGAATTTGGTATTCGTTCGATATTTTGATGAGATGTATGTTGTCTCTCCTCTAGGTGTTATGTGAACGTCGACTACATAACACTTCACCATTATTTGGGCCTAGAGGAAGGCATTGGGAAGTAATAGTAGATGATGGGTTGCTAGAGTGACAAAGCTTAAACCCTAGTTTATGCGTTGCTTCGTAAGGGGCTGATTTGGATCCATATGTTTCTGCTATGGTTAGGTTTACTAATATTTTTGTTGTAGTTGTGGATGCTTGCAATAGAGGTTAATCATAAGTGGGATGCTTGTCCAAGTAAGGAAGTACCCAAGCACCGGTCCACCCACATACCAAATTATCAAAGTACCGAACGTGAATCATATGAACGTGATGAAAACTAGCTTGACGATATTCCCATGTGTCCTCGGGAGCGCTTTTCTCTATATAAGAGTTTGTCCAGGCTTGTCCTTTGCTACAAAAAGGATTGGGCCACCTTGCTGCACTTTATTTACTTTTGTTATTTGTTGCTCGTTACAAATTATCCTATCACAAAACTATCTGTTACCACTTATTTCAGTACTTGCAGAGAATACCTTGCTGGAAACCGCTTATCATTTCCTTTGCTCCTCGTTTGGGTTCGACACTCTTACTTATCGAAAGGACTATGATAGATCCCTTATACTTGTGGGTCATCAGTCATCTAGACTCTTTTCTGGCGCCGTTGCCGGGGAGTGAAGCGCCTTTGGTAGGTGGAATTTGGTAAGGAAAAATTTATGTAGTGTGCTGAAATTTACTGTCACTTGTTACTATGGAAAGTAATCCTCTGAGGGGCTTGTTAGGGGTATCTTCACCCTGACCAGTAGAGCAAAGAGTTGCTCCTCAACCTACTGAACCTACTGAAAATAAAAATGAAAATGTCTGCTTTGAAATTCCTTCAGGTATGTTAGAAAAACTGCTAGCTAATCCTTTTGCAAGAGACGGAACAATTCATCCTGATGAGCACCTAATATATGTTGATGAATTTTGTCGATTATTTAAGCTTGCAGGTGTACCCGGAGATATTCTTAAGAATAAGGTCTTCCCTTTATCTTTGAAGGAAGATGCATTGACATGGCACAGGCTATTTGATGATACGGGGTCATGGAACTATAAACGATTGAAATTGGAATTTCATCAGAAGTTTTATCCCATGCATCTTGTTCATCGTGATCGCAATTATATATATAATTTTTG
This sequence comes from Triticum urartu, assembly GCF_003073215.2. Taxonomy (NCBI): domain Eukaryota; kingdom Viridiplantae; phylum Streptophyta; class Magnoliopsida; order Poales; family Poaceae; genus Triticum; species Triticum urartu. The sequence goes on from NC_053028.1 coordinate 57,496,342, forward strand.
GCCTCACGAAGGAGAAAGCATCGCTCAAGCTTGGGGGAGGCTTAAATCAATGTTATATTCATGTACCAATCATGAGCTCTCAAGAGAGATGATTATTCAAAATTTATATGCTCGGCTTTCTGATAACAATCGCACCATGCTCGATACTTCTTGTGCTGGCTCTTTTATGATGAAGACTATTGAATCCAAATGGGATTTATTGGAAAGAACTAAACGCAACTCTAAAGATTGGGACCTCGATGAAGGTAAGGAGTGAGGTCTGACACCTAAGTTTGATTGTGTTAAATCTTTTATGGATACCGGTGTTTTCTGTAAATTTAGCACTAAATATGGACTTGACTCTGAGATAGTAGCTTCTTTCTGTGAATCTTTTGCTACGTATATTGATCTCCCCAAGGAGAAGTGGTTTAAATATCATCCTCCCATAGAAGTAAAAGTAGCTGCACCTATTAAAGTTGAAGAAAAGACTATCACTTATAATGATCCTATTGTTCCTACTTCTTATGTTGAGAAACCACCTTTCCCTGCTAGGATAAAGGATCATGCAAAAGCTTCAACTGTGGTTCGTAAAAGCAATATTAGAACATATACACCTCCTGAGCAAGTTAAAGTTGAACCTAATATTTCTATTGTTAAAGATCTCTTGTCTGATAATATTGATGGGCATGTTATTTATTTCTGTGATGAAACTGCTAGAATTGCTAAACCTTGTGCTAAAGATAAACCTAGACCTGTGGTAGGCATGCCTGTTATTTCTGTTAAAATAGGATATCATTGTTATCACGGCTTATGTGATATGGGTGCCAGTGCTAGTGCAATACCTATTGGCCTATATAGAGAAATTATGCATGATATTGCACCTGTTGAATTAGAAGATATTGATGTCACAATTAAACTTGCCAATAGAGATACTATTTCACCAATGGGAATTGTTAGAGATGTTGATGTCTTGTGTGGGAAAACTAAATATCCTGCTGATTTTCTTGTTCTTGGTTCCCCACAAGATAGCTTTTGTCCCATTATATTTGGTAGACCCTTCTTAAACACTGTTAATGCGAAGATAGATTGCAAAAAGGATGTTGTTACTATCGTTTGGATGATATGTCTCATGAATTTAATTTCTCTAAATTTAGTAGACAACACCGTGAAGAAGAATTACCTAGTAAGGATGAAGTTATTGGTCTTGCTTCTATTGTCGTACCTCCTAGTGATCCTTTAGAACAATATTTGCTAGACCATGAAAATGATATGTTTATGAATGAAAGAAGGGAAATATATGAAGTATTCTTTAAACATGAAACTATTCTGAAACACAATTTGCCTGTTGAAATCCTAGGGGATCCTCCTCCACCCAAGGGTGATATGTGTTTGAGCTTAAACCGTTGCCTGATATTCTTAAATATGCTTATCTTGATGAGAAAAGGATATATCCTATTATTATTAGTGCTAACCTTTCAGAGCATGAGGAAGAGAGGTTGTTGAAAACTCTGAAGAAGCACCATGCTGCTATTGGGTATACTCTTGATGATCTTAAGGGCATTAGTTCCATTCTATGTCCACATAAAATAAATTTGGAAGAAGATGCTAAACTAGTTCGTGATCATCAACGATGGCTGAATCCTAAAATGAAAGAAGTGGTAAGAAAAGAAATACTAAAGCTCCTTGAGGCAGGGTATAATCTATCCCATTGCTGATAGTCAGTGGGTAAGTCCTGTACATTGTGTCCCTAAGAAGGGAGGTATTACTGTCGTTCCTAATGAAAAAGATGAATTGATTCCTCAAAGAATTATTACAGGTTATATGATGGTAATTGATTTCCGTAAATTAATTAAGGCCACTAAAAAGGATCATTACCCCTTACATTTTATTGATCAAATGCTAGAAAGATTATCCAAACATACCAATTTTTTCTTTCTAGATGGTTATTCTGGTTTCTCTCAAATACCTGTGTTAGCCAAGGATCAATCAAAGACTACTTTTACTTGCCCTTTTGGTACTTTTGCTTATAGACGTATGACTTTTGGTTTATGTAATGCACCTGCTACCTTTCAAAGATGCATGATGGCTATATTCTCTAACTTTTATGAAAAGATTTGTGAGGTTTTCATGGACGATTTCTCCGTCTATGGATCTTCTTTTGATGATTGCTTGAGCAACCTTGATTGAGTTTTGCAGAGATGTGAAGAAACTAATCTTGTCTTGAATTGGGAAAAGTGCCACTTTATGGTTAATGAAGGTATTGTCTTGGGGCATAAAGTTTCTGAAAGAGGGATTGAAGTTGATAAAGCCAAGGTTGATGCTATTGAAAAGATGCCATGCCCCAAAGACATCAAAGGTATAAGAAGTTTCCTTGGTCACACCAGATTTTATAGGAGGTTCATTAAGGACTTCTCAAAAATTTCTCGGCCTCTGACTAATTTATTACAAAAAGATATACCATTTTTCTTTGATGATGATTGTGTAGAAGCATTTGAAATACTTAAGAAAGCATTGATCTCTGCACCTATTGTTCAGCCACCTGATCGGAATTTACCCTTTGAAATTATGTGTGATGCTAGTGATTATGCTGTAGGTGCTGTTCTAGGTCAAAGAGTTGATAAGAAATTAAACGTTATTCAATATGCTAGTAAACCCTAGACAATGCTCAAAGAAATTATGCTACTACAAAAAAAGAATTCTTAGCAGTTGTATTTGCTTGTGATAAGTTCAGACCTTATATTGTTGATTCTAAAGTAACTATTCACACTGATCATGCTGCTATTAAATATCTCATGGAAAAGAAAGATGCTAAACCTAGACTTATTAGATGGGTTCTCTTGCTACAAGAATTTGATTTACATATTGTTGATAGAAAGGGAGCTGAGAACCCCGTTGCAGACAACTTGTCTAGGTTAGAAAATGTGCTTGATGACCCACTACCTATTGATGATAGCTTTCCTGATGAGCAATTAAATTTCATAAATGCTTCTCATACTGCTCCATGGTATGCTGATTATGCTAATTACATTGTTGCCAAATTCATACCACCTAGTTTCACATACCAACAAAAGAAAAAGTTCTTCTATGATTTGAGACATTACTTTTGGGATGACCCACATATTTATAAGGAAGGAGTAGATGGTGTTATTAGACGTTGTGTACCTGAGCATGAACAGGAACAGATCCTATGCAAGTGTCACTCCGAAGCTTATGGAGGACACCATGCTGGAGATAGAACTGCACACAAGGTATTGCAATCCGGTTTTTATTGGCCTACTCTCTTCAAAGATGCCCTTAAGTCTGTCTTATCTTGTGATGAATGTCAAAGAATTGGTAATATTAGTAGACGTCAAGAAATGCCTATGAATTATTCACTTGTTATTGAACCATTTGATGTTTGGGGCATTGACTATATGGGACCTTTTCCTGCCTCTAATGGTTATACACATATTTTAGTTGTTGTTGATTACGTTACTAAGTGGGTAGAAGCTATTCCAACTAGTAGTGCTGATCATAACACTTGTATTAAAATGCTTAAAGAAGTTATTTTTCCAAGATTTGGAGTCCCTAGATATTTAATGACTGATGGTGGTTCACATTTTATTCATGGTGCTTTCCGTAAAATGCTTGCTAAATATGATGTTAATCATAGAATTGCATCTCCTTATCACCCTCAGTCTAGTGGTCAAGTAGAATTAAGTAATAGAGAGCTCAAATTAATTTTCCAAAAGACTGTTAATAGGTCTAGAAAGAATTGGTCCAAGAAACTTGATGATGCACTATGAGCCTATAGAACTGCACATAAAAATCCTGTGGGTATGTCTCTGTATAAAATGGTTTATGGAAAAGCATGTCATTTACCTCTCGAACTAGAACACAAGGCATATTGGGCTATTAAAGAGCTCAATTATGATTTTAAACTTGCCGGTGAGAAGAGGTTATTTGATATTAGCTCAATTGATGTATGGAGAACCCAAGCCTACGAAAATGCCAAATTATTTAAAGAAAAAGTTAAAAGATGGCATGGTAAAAGAATACAAAAGCGTGAGTTTAATGTAGGTGATTATGTATTGCTATACAACTCTCGTTTAAGATTTTTTGCAGGAAAACTTCTCTCTAAATGGGAAGGCCCTTACGTTATCGAGGAGGTCTATCGTTCCGGTGCCATAAAAATCAACAATTTCGAAGGCACAAATCCGAAGGTGGTGAACGGTCAAAGAATCAAACATTATATTCAGGTATTCCCATAAATGTTGAAACCAATGTTATTGAAACCGTAACCCCGGAGGAATACAAAAGGGACACTTTCTGGAATGTTTCAGACTCCGAAAAGGAATAGGTATGTGGTATGGTAAGTAAACCGACTCCAAAACAGTTTTTAAGGAAATATTTCTCCGTTTTGGAATATTTAGAAAAATAGAAGAATAAGAAGTAGTCTAGGAAGGACACGAGGGCTCCACGAGGGGGGACGGCGCACCCTACCCCCTGGGCACGCCCCCCTACCTCGTGGGCACCTCGTGCGCTTTTCGGACTCTATTTCGTAAACGACACATATTTTGGTTGGTAAAAATACATTATATAACATCCCGAAGGTTTTGACTCCCGTATCATGCAAATATCTCCTGTCTTTGTGTCGAGCTATCCTGCTGCAGATTTGAGCAACATGTCGTCCCAGGATTCGGAAGGAGAGAGCTATGTGGCTGATTACCTTGCAGATCCTAAAGTCTATGGGAATGTGGAGCATTGTGGTTGTACTACGGAAGAAGAAGAGGACTATGAACCTAAGGGAAAGGAGGAGACGAGCTCAGATGAAGATGAAGTCCCACTACCTCAACCTGGGGACATGCATGTGGAGTTCAAAAAGTCAAGCCTCCCAGATAGAGTAAAGAAACCTAAGATCGAGTTGATCCCTTTTCGCCTCTTGCAGGAAAACAAACAGGAACTATGCAAAAAGATACTGAGCCTGGAGCAGGAGATCGAGGACCTAAGGGACCAAAATTCTGTCCTCAAGCGCAAATTAAGGAAGAAGCCTACGCCAACAACAAAACCACCATCTTCTTCACCAACAAAGAAGAACTGAGTATCTGGTATGGGAACTCCCCTTGGCAACTGCAAAGCTTGGGGGAGTGCCCCAGTATCGTATCACCATCACTTTTATCTTTACCGCTTTTCTTAGTTCGATCCTTTTGGTAATATTTTGATCTAGTAGAATAAAAGCTTTTAGTATGATCTAGTTGTGAGTTTTGCTTTATGATCCTTCAATGTAATCGAGTCCGTAAGCTATATATAATAAATATTAGTGTTATGTCAAGGGCTTTAATATTTTGCCATGATCTTGAGTGAATAAAAGAAAAGAGAGAAAGAATAAAAAGAATAAAAGAGATCATATGGATCTTATGGAGAGTAATGAGCTCACATAGAAAAAGTCTAATGAATAAAAGTTGTTGAGAGTTCACAAACATAGTTTTGGTCATCGTTGCAATTAATAGGAAGTAATAAAGAAAGAGAGGTCTTCACATATAAATATACTATCTTGGACATCTTTTATGATTGTGAGCACTCATTAAAATATGACATGCTAAAAAGTTAACGTTGGACAAGGAAGACAACATAATGGGTTATGTTTTCTTACATCTGAGATAAATTATATTGTCTTGGATCATCCAACATGATTGAGCTTGCCTTTCCCCCTCATGCTAGCCAAATCTATCGCACCAAGTAGAGATACTACTTCTGCTTCCAAATACCCTTAAACCAGTTTTGCCATGAGAGTCCACCATATCTACCTATGGATTGAATAAGATCCTTCAAGTAAGTTGTCATCGGTGCAAAGCAATAAAAATTGCTCTCTAAATATGTATGACTTATTAGTGTGGGAGAATATAAGCTTTATACGATCGTGTGATATGGAAGAAATAAAAGCAACGGACTGCATAATAAAGGTCCATATCATAAGTGGCAATATAAAGTGATATTCTTTCGCATTAAGATTTTGTGCATCCAACCATAAAAGCGCATGACAACCTCTGCTTCCCTCTGCGAAGGGCCTATCTTTTACTTTTATCTCCTACCTTGCATAAGAGTCATGGTGATCTTCACCCTTCATTTGTACATTTTATTCTTTGGCAAGCATAGTATGTTGGAAAGATCCTGGTATATATGGCTAATTGGATGTGAGTGTTCATGAACTATTATTGTTGACATTACCTTTGAGGTAAAACGTTGGGAGGCAAAACTATAAGCCCCTATCTTTCTCTGTGTCCGATTAAAACTCCATACCCATATGTATTGCTTGAGTGTCAGCAATTGTGAAAGACTATATGATAGTTGAGTATGTGGACTTGCTGAAAAGCTCTTATATGGACTATTTCCTATGTTATGATAAATTGCAATTGCTCCAATGACTGAGATTATAGTTTGTTAGTTTTCAATGAAGTTTACAATTCATACTTGAAATTGTGATTAAATTATTACTATAGCATAAGAGATCATATGACAAGAATTATATAAGTTGTTGTTTTAAGAATGATCAAGATGCCCTAATGTCCGTATTTTATTTTTATCGACACCTATATCTCTAAACATGTGGACATATTTTTCGATTTCGGCTTTCACTTGAGGACAAGCAAGGTCTAAGCTTGGGGGAGTTGATACGTCCATTTTGCATCATGCTTTTATATCGTTATTTATTGCATTATGGGTTGTTATTACACATTATATCACAATACTTATGCCTGTTCTCTCTTATGTTGCAAGGTTTACATAAGGAGGGACAATGCTGGCAGCTGGGATTCTGGGCTAGAAAAGGAGCAAATATTAGAGACCTATTCTGCACAACTCCAAAAGTCCTGAAACTTCACGGAAGACGTTTTCCAAATATAAAAAAATACTGAGCACAAGAAGTTCACCAGGGGGGCACACCCTTCCCACGAGGGTGGGGGGGGGGGGTGGCGCGCCCTACCCCCTGGGCGCGCCCCCCTACCTCGTGGGCCCCTTGGTGGCCCTCCGATGAGCATCTTCTGCTATATGAAGTCTTTCAATGAGGAAAAAATCATAAGCCATCTACTCGGACGAAACTCCGCCGCCAGGAGGCGAAACCTTGGTGGAACCAATCTAGCACTCTGGCGGAGCAGTTCTGCCGGGGAAACGCCCCTCCGGGAGGGGGAAATCATCGCCATCATCATCACCAATGCTCCTCTCATCGGGAGAGGGCAATCTCCATCAACATCTTCACCAGCACCATCTCCTCTCAAAACCCTAGTTCATCTCTTGTATCCAATTCTTGTCTCCAAGTCCGAGATTGGTACCTGTGGGTTGCTAGTAGTGTTAATTACTCCTTGTAGTTGATGCTAGTTGGTTTATTTGGTGGAAGACCATATGTTCAGATCCTATATGCATATTAATAATGCTCTGATTATGAACATGAATATGCTTTGTGAGTAGTTACGTTTGTTCCTAAGGACATGGGAGAAGTCTTTCTATTAGTAGTCATGTGAATTTGGTATTCGTTCGATATTTTGATGAGATGTATGTTGTCTCTCCTCTAGTGGTGTTATGTGAACGTTGACTACATAACACTTCACCATTATTTGGGCCTAGAGGAAGGCATTGGGAAGTAATGAGTAGATGATGGGTTGCTAGAGTGAGAGACGCTTAAACCCTAGTTTATGCGTTGCTTCGTAAGGGGCTGATTTGGATCCATATGTTTCACGCTATGGTTAAGTTTACCTTAATACTTTTGTTCTAGTTGCGGATGCTTTCAATAGAGGTTAATCATAAGTGGGATGCTTGTCCAAGTAAGGACAGTACCCAAGCACCGGTCCACCCACATACCAAATTATCAAAGTACCGAACACAAATCATATGAACGTGATGAAAACTAGCTTGACGATATTCCCATGTGTCCTCGGGAGCGCTTTTCTCTATATAAGAGTTTGTCCAAGCTTTTCCTTTGCTACAAAAAGGATTGGGCCACCTTGCTGCACTTTATTTACTTTTGTTACTTGTTGCTCGTTACAAATTATCCTATCACAAAACTATCTGTTACCACATATTTCGGTACTTGCAGAGAATACCTTGCTGGAAACTACTTATCATTTCCTTGTGCTCCTTGTTGGGTTCGACACTCTTACTTATCGAAAGGACTACGATAGATCCCCTATACTTGTGGGTCATCAGGCACACATGCTCTTCAACGCTCAAAGACCTCAAAGGATGTTCTTAACGACATTGTACGTTAATACTATGAACTTAAAGTACTAGTGGTAATTTGCTTTAATACCACAAACTTAAACTACTTCTCACATGCTGCAATCAGGGCATGCTGGCCAGACGCCGGCGTTCTCCTTCCCGGCCTTGTAGGCGGCAACCCACCGTGCTTCGAGCTCCGCCAAGCTCTCCTCACCCCGACGTGCGACCTCTTCTTTCTTACGGCGCGGGAGTCTCTTTTATTGACTGATGTCTGCCTTTTCTCCTCCTTCTGTGCGGCTTTGGCCGCCTCTAGATCCACCACCCATTCGGCCATGGCAGCCTCAAAGTCCGCCCATGTAAATGTGTGGCCGACGGCAGCGATGAGCTCGGCACGGCGAGATGCCATCGCTTCCTTACCATGTGTGCGGTCGCGGGCGGCGAGGAACGCGGCGCGGCGAGATGCCATGGCTTCCTTACCAGTTATTGTGCGCCGCGGTGCCATGGACGATGCGTGGAGAGAGCTCTAGGACGGAGGTGCCGGGCAGTCGTACGGTGCGGTGGTATTCAAGAGCTCAATGACAGATGACAACAGAAATTTGGCTACCCTTACAATTTTGCTTGTTCATTATCGCACACGGTTCATCTCCGTGGCTCCCGGAAACAGTGTGCGCTGAGCCTATTGTGTGTTGTGTTATGATTGGCCGGAACCGCAGCCACGCGGATGCATCATAGGATGCGCTGCGATCGAATGGCTATCCACGTCCCTCACATCACACCCGTGCAGTTGTAGCTAGATTGGATTTATATGCGCTAATTAAATGCCTAGAAAATGCACATAATCCCCTTAATATGGTAAATGAGCCCAGAAAAATGCCAAATTTGAACACGGTGATTTGCAAGGTGTATGTTCGTCATAGAAAAAAACTCCAGGGGAAAGAATGAAGAAAATTTGGATTCCCCTTCAATCTTGGTGATTTCCCTCTCGAAAGCCTGGAACTTCTTTGGTGATGGTTCGATTTATGAAGGGCGTGCATGACAACATAAGCCAAACCTTCTCAAATTTTTACCAGGGCATGGTGAGGTCATACCATGGCACACCATGCCAGGCGTCATGTTTTTCAAGCATTTATTTCATTTTTCTATAGTTGAAAACACAATAAACAAACATTTGTGGTTGACTATTATCACACATTTCATCAAAATATCTATCCATTCCTAGTAAAAGGCATGAGAATTTAATAAATGGCACGAGCATGGTTTTCCAGGCCGTTCTTGTGCACCCTTTCATGCACCGATTGTTTGAACTTGAATTATGTGCATTAATGCTTACAAAGTGCACATAAACCTCTAAATATGGTAAATGAACCCGGAAAAGTGATAAATTTGAAGATGGTGATTTGTAGGGTGTATGTTCATCGTAGAAAAAACTCGTGGACAAAGGACAAAGAAAATTTGGGTCGCCCTTCAATCTTGGTGATTTCCCCCTCGAAACCATGAAACTTCCTCGGTGATGGTTCGATTTATGAAAGGCGTGCATCATGACATAAGGAAAACATTCTCCAATTTTTACCAGGCAACGGTGAGGCCATACCATGGCACCATGCGAGGCATCATGTTTTCCAACCATGTATTTCATTTTTGTGTAGTTGTTAACCCAGTAAGCGACGTGTTTATGGTTGACTATTGCAACACATTTCCTTGAAATATATGCCCATTCCTTGTAAAAGGCATGAGAATGTACCAAATAACATGAGCATGGTTTTCCAGACCGTTCTTGTGCACCTTTTCATGCACAAATTGTTCGAATTTGAATTATGTGCATTAATGCCTAGAAAATGCACATAATCCCATAAATATGGTAAATGAGCCCGGAAAAATGTCAAATTTTAACACGTTGCATTTGGGGCGGTATGTTGATCCTTGGAAAAAAACTGAATGACAAACTAGTACGGAAATTTGGATTCCCCTTCAATCTTGATGATTTCCCTCTCGAAAGCATGGACCTTCCTTGGTGATGGTTCGATTTATGATGGGCGTGCATGATGACATAAGCCAAACCTTCTCAAATTTTTACCAGGGCATGGTGGGGTCATATGTAACAGCCTGGATTTTTGCCCTTTTCTTTTTCTTTTGATTTATTTGTTTTTTGCTCTGTTTTTCTTTTTGGAGTGGTTCTGTGGCATTGCCACCTGGGAAATCATCCTCATTCCCCCTCCCAAGTGGCTCATCATTCTCAAAACCTTGCCAATATCATGTCACTTCACTCCTTGAACAAACCCTAAAACAATTTTCTAGGGAATATTCCTTTTTCTATTAATGGAATAACCCTAATTGCCCTAGGTTGTGAAGCAACCTATATTTCTGTCCATCCAAAAATTCCCTAATAATTCTCATAATTCCTTTGGGTCATATGATGCTTAAATATGCCCAAACTTTCCTGTCCAGGCCCAAAAATAATTCCCCAATAATTATTCTTCATTTCTTTCCAGTGTGGCTTTCTGTGAAGGAAGTGCCACCTATCCTTTCATGATTTCTCCCTAACCTTTTAGGAATTTTATTGTGTCCAAATCATTGAACCATGCCAAAATTTAACTTTAGTTGCCTAGCCAATCTTCCTTAGCAATTTTTCAAACTTTCTGTCAGACGGAAGGCATTGTGAAGGAAGCACTAGCTAGGGTTATCCAAATGAGTTGAAATTTTGCACACTCCTTAATGTGCTCATATCATTGCTCTCCTCCAATTTTAAGCCCCATCCAATCATCTATTTGACCACAAGACCAAATCTTTGATTCTGGCAATATTTTCAGGTTGAAAAACAAGTACATTTTATATTGCTTCATTAATTCTGAGAGAATTCTAGATTGTTCTCCTACCAAAATAACTTCTCTCCACAAAACTTGGGATCAATTCTTCAAGCCAATATTTCTCTATTGCAAGTTTCTGGTCAGAGTTGATGTGTGTGAAACAAGTACCATTTTGGTGAATCTAGTTGGTACGAAATTTTTACAGCATCATTGTATGACCAAATAACTAAGCCTTGCCAATTTTCATCTCAAGTGGCTTCTCCATGTGAGTGCACCTTCCTGATCTAGTTTCTGGACCATAATGTGAGTTACAAAGCAACTATATTAGTTTGTGCTCCATTATGCTCCAAAAACCTCCAGGATTATAGTCCTTCCTAAGCTAATCACCCTAGACAAACTCTCTGGTTCCAATCCTTTCCTGCTGATCAGCAGTTCTCGACCAAGCTTACTACAGTAAACTTCAGAGGTTGATTACCATTTAACCACTGCGTATTTAACCAAGTTACCACCTTAGTTGCAACCTACCCAAGAAGGACTCCACCCCAGACATCGTTTGGCTTAGCGTGTGACACTGTGTGCACCAGTGCATGTGGTGATCACGAGTTTTGGCATGCAATGCGCGTGCTCTGCTGGCATTGGCCGCGTCCATGGCATCTTCTAGCTCCGGCCCCTCCCCCTCTTGTCGTCCTCGCACTCTTGAGCATGTCTAATAGTTTGACCGCATCTTCGCCGTCCTCCTGGAGCCATCTCCCCCTTCGTAAGCCCTCCATCAGCGCTCGTCGCTGCGCGCCCATGAGAAACCTGTAGTCGACCGTCTCTGTTCGCGCCATGGCTTCTTCCTCCTCTTGTACCCGTGCTTTGCTCGTCCCTGTGCACCTATGTATCTCGTATGCACCTCCCCCGTCGCCTTCCCCGAGCTGATGCGCGAGCACACGCGTCCGCGGCACCGGCCACGCGTCCGCGGCGACGACAGCTCGGCCTCCTCGCCTTGCGGCTATATAAGACCACCCTGAGGCCTCTTGACCTCACTAAGCTTCTTCCCTCCCTCCTAGCTACCTCCACCATCACCGCCACAGCCACCGCTCTGTCCCGGCTAAATTCGGTCAGGCCATCCCCGTTCTCTCCCCCTCTCCACCACCCGAGCCCCTCTCAATCTCAGGCGAGCCTCCCCTGCCATTTTCCCCTTCCCCGGTGGCCTCTGTCCGTGAGCTCCATCATCGCCTGACGCCGTCGTCCACCGCCACGGGAGCCTTGCTCAACCCTGACCCCCCGGCTAAAACCAAGGGTCCAGGGGGGTGCAGCTCGTCCCGCTGATCACTTCGGTGGGTGGCACGGCGCAGGAGGTGACCGGAGCTGCACGCTATCACCGTCGGGCACTGGCTCTGCCTCGGCCGGGTGCGGGCACGAGCGAGGATAGGAAGGAGATGATGCCCTCCCTGCTAGCTGGTCGTGGGCCCCATGTGTCAGCGAGATAAGCCCGACCCCGCCACTGTCGATGTGGATAAGTGGAAGTGCATTCTCTAGTTTACGCTTTCGTTTCAGTGAAAGCGTAACGTTGTGTGGCTTCGGCTTGGAATACGTCTTCACTATCCCGAAAGCGTATTTCTTAAAAGGCACTTTCTGTTTTTCCGGCTAAGGGCCTGTTTGTGAGGATTTTCTTACAGATAGGTCCCTGGCAGAAAAACAGCTATATCTTTTCAACCACAACTCCAAATGAGGTGATTCCAAGGCCCACTTCCTCGTTTCGTCGAGCCCGTTCTGTTGGTTTCATTTTCACTATGGTGTGACACTGTGAAAATGACAATTTTGCCCTTGCACTAAATCAGCCTCCTCCGAGAGAGAATGTTTTCCGATGATTCTTTCCGTGGACTTCTCGCACTTCTTCCCGGTGATTTCTTCCACCCCAAGCAAGCCACAACCACCGTTTGCATGATAGCCATGCAGTAGCATTGGTTTTCAACTTGAATCTTTAATAACTGTATGTTTGTTTTGCTACTGCTGTCGTTATTTCGGTTATGCTTAAGGATCGGTGCTTACCGTCATGCTATGTTTTCTTACACTCTGTTATCATGTTCTTCCTGCTAGTATTACTTGCATATTGGTCATGCTCGATAGCAGTACATGTTGGGTTGGTCATGTTCTTCGGTGCATGAGTAACGTCGGTTAGCGAGTACCGTTAATACGCATTGTTTCTTTGCTTCTAGTTGGTTAAGTGCTTACTCGGTTATGTTATTGATATGTTCTTGCATGGTATTTATTGTTGATGCTAGTGGTCATGTTATACTATGAGTAGTATTGCACTTGTGATATTCATACTCATCATTATGCCAGCTCAGTTGGATATGATTCATTGTTGATATGGATGGTAGTTCTGTTGTACCCTCATGCTTATGTTGATATCCTGCTCATGCATTGTAATTGCCTCATGTTATTTTATCATGGCTCGGCATATTTGCATTCAAGTTTAACCGGATTAAATTGAACTTGAACAACTGTTGGCTGATTCATGGTGCCACCATATCGAGCTGACCAGTGCAACTACACTTGCCTTTATGGGAAGGTCCTAACTGGGTCTATTGTCATGCCTATTGCCGGTGCCTCCAACGAGGGAAGGTTATGGGTGTGTGGTGCCCTGGCCTGGTAAGCAGACATAACCTTGTGTGCCCGTAGTTGGATGATAAGCGCTTTTGTCCCCGTTTGGGACCGTTTTGTTTTGCCATGATGGTGGCCGTTGGTGCCTTTGGTAGGCACGGGGCCACCCAGGACTTACCCCAGTGGGGAGTAAGTCGGAGTGGCCAGGAGAGTGTCATGGCAGTAGGACGGTTTTGTCGAAACACCGTTGGTCCACCCGAATGGGATCACGAGGCCATGGGTTCCGTGGTGTGGGTACAATGTACTAACATCTGCAGAGTGTATATTAAATCTATCGATAGCCGCGCCCACGGATAAGGGCCCAGTTCGTAGTTGGTCACACTATGGATCAACAGTACTAATAATAATGTGCTTAATAACAACCCTAGTTTGATTATGAGATAAGTTGGTTATGTGATCCACGAATGATCACCGTTGGGTTACGAGGTAACTCGTGGAGCCAAGAGTGGTTTCGTTTGTGATCCGTGAATGATCACCGTGGTATCGAGGATACCGAGTTGTTGGAGATTCATAATGTTATGCGAGAATCGTGGGTAAAGATCAAGCTCCTTGTGGTCATTTAATGATTACTACGGTATTGTTTATACCAAGCTTGATTTGATCCTGAGATGATCGTGAGATGTTCGAGGTTGGTAAGTGATGCATGCGGTGGTTACGAGGTAACTTGAACAGAGTAAGTTGGTGCATGATAATGTCATCATGTTGCATGATAGTGTCATCATGTTATATGTTCATGCCATGCTCATATTGTTCTAGCTGTATCATGTTCATGTTGTTCATGCCATGTTATCCTGATGATCTCATGATAATTCCTGCTTAACCTGTAATTGCCATGCTGTTGTTTGTCTTCAATGCTTCTGGTTATTGTGAGCTTGCAAGTACATTCAATGTACTGGCTTGACGTGTCATGCCAGTTTGCAGGTCATGCTAGATTTGATTGCTTGTTTGCTTGTCGTGGATTCCATTCGTGCGAGCTAGGACAAGCGTTCCAGCCAGAGTCCCTGCAGAGTGGAGTTCACCACCGTCGTCGTTGTTCCGCTGCTTCGAGTTGTTCTCCTGCTTGCATAGAGCAACTGAGGATGGTGTATTGTCGCAGTGGCGATGTTATTCATTGTAATATCAGAGACCTTGTATTCATATTTGTGTAATAATAGAAAGCTAGTTTGTTCTATGCTAAGAAGTGACGTATTCCAAAGCCTTCTCCTCGATCTCTGGGATGGAATACGGGGCGTTCCGGTTTCTCTGAGCCGGGGTGCCACATCATACCATGGCACCATGCTAGGCGTCATGTTTTTCAAGCATTTATTTCATTTTTCTATAGTTGAAAACCCAATAAACAAACATTTGTGGTTCACTATTGCCACACATTTCATTGAAATATCTGTCCATTCCTTGTAAAAGGCATGATAATTTACTAAATGTCACGAGCATGGTTTTCCAGGTGGTTCTTGTGCACCCTTTCATGCACCGATTGTTTGAACTTGAATTATGTGCATTAATGCCTAGGAAATGCGCATAATCACCTAAATATGGCAGATGAACCCGCAAAAGTGCCAAATTAGAACACGTTGATTTGCAGGGTGTATGTTAATCATAGAAAAAAATTCATGGACAAAGACAAAGAAATTTGGACCCCCCCTTCAATCTTGGTGATTTCCCCCTCGAAACAATGAAACTTCCTTGGTGATGGTTCGATTTATGAAAGGCGTGCATGACGACATAAGGAAATCATTCTCAAAATTTTACCATGACACGGTGAGGCCATACCATGGCACCACAACAGGCATCATGATTTCCAAGAATGTATTTCATTTTTGTATAGTTGTTAACCCAGTAAACGACGCATTTATGGTTGACTATTGCCACACATTTCCTTGAAATATCTGCCCATTCCTTGTAAAAGGCATGAGAAAGTACTAAATAGCATGAGCATGGTTTTCCAGACCGTTCTTGTGCACTTTTTCATGCATCGATTGTTCGAATGTGAATTATGTGCATAATTAATGCCTAGAAAATGCACATAATCCCATAAATATGGTAAATGAGCCTGGAAAAATGTCAAATTTGAACACGTTGCATTCGAGGTGGTATGTTGATCATTGGAAAAAAACCGAATGACAAACTAGGATGGAAATTTGGATCCCCCTTCAATCTTGGTGATTTCCCTCTCGAAAGTATTGAACTTCCTCGGTGATGGTTCGATTTATGAAGAGTGTGCATGAAGACATAAATCAAACCTTCTCGGCTTTTAACTAGGGCACGATGAGGCCATACCATGGCACCATGCCACGCGTCATGTTTTTCAAGCACGTATTTCATTGTTCTATAGTTGATAACCCAGTAAATGACGCGTTTGTGGTCGACTATTGCCACACGTTCCCTTGAAATGTCTGCCCATTCCTTGTAAAAGGCTTGAGAATTTACTAAATGCCACGAGTATGGTTTTTCCAGACCGTTCTTGTGCACCTTTTCAAGCACCAATTGTTTGAATTTGAATTATGTTCATTAATGCCTACAAAATGAACATAATCCCCTAAATATTCTAAATGAACCCAGAAAAGTGTCAAATTTGAACATGGTGTTTAGCAGGGTTTATGTTCATCGTAGAAAAAAATCTCATGGATGAAGGATAAAGGAAATTTGGATTCCCATTCAATCTTGATGACTTACTATCACACACGATTCATCTCCGTCGCCTCTACGAACTATTTGTGTTCACTCACACATGCAAAAGGAAAAAAGAAAACCCTCGCCCACTTCGTCCCCACCCACTCACCGCAGACTCCTCCGTAACTCTGCACCTCATCAAATTCTATCGCGGCAGCCACCCTAAGCTCGACGGCTGTTGTCGGCGGGCATAGGTCGCGCTCCAAATGGCACGGGATTTCGCCCATACCGCTTTCTGCCACCTATCTACAACAACATTCTAGACTTTGGTCGACTTGGATTTTTTGCGGGATTGGGCCGGGGATTTTTCTCAGGGAGAAGCTAATCAACTTAGCGAAATATTCATTCATCTCTTATCGCAATCTGTCCATCGCTGTTAATCAACCGGCGGAAATCGTTGTGGAATCATTTTTGTTCTAGCTGAGTCGTGGGTGTTCATTCAAGTGTCCACAGTGCGAGCACAAATCGGGCAAGTGTGGTCGTGGCCAGTCGGAAATGAAGTTCTATCTCACCATTCTGGATGACTTTAGGGAGCGCTCGGTATGTTCAAACTCAACCTACGACGGTCGGCATGGCCTAAATTTGTGAACATATAAAGTATCTTGCTACATTATCTATATATTTGCATCAAATCTTTGTTACATTATCTATTTTTAATTCTATATTTTTGTACATTGCTTTCATCTATATATTGATCTGTTCTATCAGTACTCCCATATTTGCATCTTGCTCTGTTATTTTAATATATCTAATTTATGATCTTAATTTTCATTTCTAACAATACGTCCCTTGCTTTGCAAGAACAGGAGTAGAAGGAAATCTTGGGCTTTACTTTGTTGATGACTCCCAAGATGTCATATTGACGGTTAGCGTAAAACATGATAAAGATGGTCACTCCTATTTTAATGCGGACCTTTGGAGAAAAATGTCTAAGTGTTATGAACTGAAAGCTGGAAATAAAATTCTAGTGCATGCACCATAGCTTGGTCTAATCAACATGGATGTTTACTTCCCCAACGTCATCAACCGATCAAAGTCTGATCAAGGTTAGTGTCATTTCAACTTTCTCCAGGCTGTCATATTACTTATTAAAATTGGGGTATTTATTCTGACTAATTGATCACTATTTAAGCAACCAATTGTGATTTCATATTCTGATTCCGTTCCTAGGCAGTAACAAATTCTATTTACCAATTTATGCGCACTATATATTCTTCTGTCATGTTCTGAATAAATAATACATTTCCACCTTTTAAGCAGGATATTTTGGATGCATAGTGAATAATATGTATGTTACTCAAATGTTGTTACCCAAGTTCTTCAATTTTCATAGAAAGTATTAGTATCGTACACAGTTCATTGAGTTTAAGCGTGTGCCCAATGTCATGAAG
The DNA here is from genome assembly GCF_003073215.2 of Triticum urartu. Classification (NCBI taxonomy): domain Eukaryota; kingdom Viridiplantae; phylum Streptophyta; class Magnoliopsida; order Poales; family Poaceae; genus Triticum; species Triticum urartu. The sequence continues at coordinate 57,514,025 of NC_053028.1, forward strand.
GTATTTGCATATTAAGTGTCCATATTGCAAATTCACACACACATGTTAACATAAGAAAACATATGTGTAACTTACTAATCATCCCAAACGAGTACTCGCAGACGCCTCGTGTGCAATACTCCTAGCCACCGCAAGCAACTAGTTTGTATTTTTCAAAGATTTTGTACACACAGAATCGCACATGAACTAACTGTATTAACCGTCTGTGTTGTAATTTCTCATCGCAAACAATTCATCCGAGTCGGCTGTTTGTCACGTATGACACACATCTTGTTTACACAGTTCATTTGTGTTCTTTTGGCTCATCACAAACAGTTCATTCATGTGAACTATATGCCGCATATCACACACATCTTGCTAAATTGAACCATTTTTGTTGTGTTCCCTAATCGAAAACAATTCATCTGAGTGAACGATATGTCGTATATCGCACACACACTGATATGGCTGCCCATTCTGTTGTTCTGCCTATTGCAAACAATTTGAATGGATTAACTGAGTGTCCTGCATCGCACACGCAACTAAAATCGGAACCTCATTTGTTGGCTCAGCCATCGCAAAAATTTTACACCTTTTTGACAATTTTTTAACACCACCGTTTGTGATTATTGCATCGCAAACAGTTTCATCAAAGGGTCTTTGATTGTAGTGTCGTGTTAGCAGTATCCTGCAGTAGTGACGGTTTATTTCCAGAAACTGTGTCCATTGCTTGAGTTCATCGCCCACAGTGTTTTCTCAATAACCATTTGTAATAGAAAAACCCACTTAGTAGGCTAATTGGGCGCCATTAGTAGGCTAATTGCCCTATTATTAATAATCCATTTATTAATCTAATTGACATTCATATTAAGCACATAATATATTTCATCTGTTATATAATTAAAACATAAGTAAAACAAGCCTCCACGTTAATCCACATATGTTAAAAATATATCATCCATTCATCTGGATTACAGCGGTTGAGATTAAAACATCTAACAAGGTTACGCAGAACAATATTAGGTGCAATTTTTAGCATATGACACGTTCGAGGTATAACCCAACCCAAATAACACGATCTGGTCCTATCGCAAACACACAGGAGACCTTACGTGAAAATACAATCGAAACACACACAAAAGAAAAAAAACAATCTACTACAGAATCGGTAAGGGATAAGAAAAAACAGGAATCCTTGCAAAAGGAATAAACGACCCCCGATGGAATCATAGCCAATTATACCTTATTTAAGGTCTGAACTCTCCGCCAAACAAAAGTTCTTTCGAGCTGGTCTCATCTTCTAGGGCTTCATCCTCGGGATAGATTAACTCATGGCTTACAACAGCATGGGATCAGATTTCTTCGTCGAGGTTGACGATGGCTTAAGCCTTCAACGAGGCGTATTTCTTTCTCAGGTGATCAATGAAATCACGTGAGGGTCGCGCAGGTTGGCCATGTATTGGGATCTCAAGATGTATGGTGCAGTCTCCAGTCCATTGCGGCATAAATCTTACCCAGTAATGGCCTGCGACATCTGGGCACCCAACAAATCGATCAGAGTTCAGTCCTGCAGGTCCTGTTACACCATGCGCATCCCCTCTCCATGCCATCCTCAGATTCCAAACTCCATCATTTGACTAGATCGATCTAAAAAAAGACAACTATCCGATCCGGGTTATCAGTTCATCACCAACAATGTTCTCTACTATCTCAATCTCCTACACTTGACAGCAGATGATTGGTTCAGGGGTGGATCTGAGTTAATGACGCAAGGAGGAGTGCAGCGGCCATGCGGCGCTAAACAGGAGCAAGAATCCTTTACATACACGTAATCAGGTACTCATCTCTCCTCACCCAGCCCAAGGATTTTTTGCACGCGCATCATAGTACCAGTAACATATGCATCAACATATATTCCTGGATGGGGTCAAGAGGGTTGTTATATTTACATTTTTCTCTTCAAATATTCTTGGATGATCCTATTAATAGTGATTCCAGGGTTCCGTTCGGGCAATATACTTAAGTATAACGCCAAGGAGTCTAGCAGCCATGGTTGACGAGATGGAAGGAAGAACCACGTGCATATCTCTCGTTGTCTCGCCTACAAAGGCGCTCATTTCTGTTGGAATTATCCAAACATGTTACTAAAAGATTTAGCTAGGTAAGTCAAATTACGTAGCGTTTGGCTTGCATGCCATCTTGCAGTACGTGCGTGTTGAGTCGGGTTAGGATTAGTAGTGTGATCAGTGTTGCCGGTAATTAGATTAAGATTAGGAAAGAGTCCTTATATGTACGGCAAGAAAGAAAGTTGCCCGTACGAGCTTAGTTTGTGTTTGAGTCGGATGGTTAGCCGTATATGAATAGGTAGAGTAGGTCGAGTCGGTTTGTCTAGGTCAGGTTGATGCATATATATATATATATATATATATACGCGTGTATATGCTGAGTTTTTGTATTGAGTTGAGAAAAAGGAGAAAATCAATAAAGAGGAAAACAAGGGAATGACAAGGGCCCTTGGCTATCAGTTTTGTGTGCGCGTGTGTTCGTGCACTTTGATGTGATCGATCCTGTGGTTGAAATTCCAACAATTGGTATCAAAGCAAGGTTCGAGGATTTGAAGCCGCGCTTGCCCCGGGGTGGCGACCCTGCTAGCGCCTCGGGGCGGGCGATACAGTTGTTGGTGTAGCAACAACGACGAGCGGGTGATACAGTCGCTGGTGTAGCGACAAGGAGGAACGGGCGATATAGTCGCTGGGATACAACGACGAGGAGGAGCAGGCAATTGTCGTTCGAGCGGAGACAAAGATGATCGGGAAGTTGTCGTTCGGCGGAGCGACGACAAGAAGGTGGTGAGGACGCTGTCGTAAGTAAGGCGACGGGTGATTGTCGTTCAACAAAACGACCTGGAGAAGGTTGATGGGAGCGGTAGTGCCGAGGTGCGGCGCTAGAAGATCTCGTCAAGATCATCGTTCGGGGGAGTGAGGAAGAGGTGACAAAGTTGCAAGCTGTCGTCAAGGTGTTCACATGAGTTCTTATAAGGTGTGTCCAAGAGCTCAGGTGTGTGAATCTTCTGCTGCAGTTGAGATGCGTCACTAGCGGAGGAGAATTGCGAGCGAGAGCGGGCGGAAAAAGGAATTCGTGCCTTGCGTTTCCGTTCGTGGTCGTGAAATTCCGGCGAGTTCATATACGGTGGAGATGAGTTGCGTGTATATGGCGAGTTGTGTTGCCGCTGGACAGAAGATGTCGTTCGATAAGATGTGTCATCGGCGACAATGAGAAATATGTGCAATGGCGGGGGAAGAGATGTGTCTCCCCATGTGCAAGAAGCCGATGTGAAGATGAAGATCAACGTGAAGATGGACGTGGATCAGTTAAGTTGAGTTCCTGCATGAGGCTATGCGTTTAGTCGTATGTAGCATGCTAAGATGTGTCAGCGTAGCTGGTAGTCCGGGTGATCGTTGATTCCAGTCTACAAGTCGGCATGAAAAAGAAAAGATGATAAAGTGATGGTCATAATTGAAGAATAACAAAGTTGTGATCCGGTAAGTCGTGTCATCAAAGGCAATCGGCGTGACAAGAACAGGTGGTCTTCTGCGTGTCTCATTGAAGTAAAAGAGTCGGGTAGAGTAGATGTTTGGATTAGGGGGTGAATGTTGGAATTATCCAAACATGTTACTAAAAGATTTAGCTAGATATAAGTCAAATTACGTAGCGTTTGGCTTGCATGCCATCTTGGTTAGGATTAGTAGTGTGATCAGTGTTGCCTGTAATTAGATTAAGATTAGGAAAGAGTCCTTATATGTACGGCAAGAAAGAAAGTTGCCCGTACGATCTTAGTTTGTGTTTGAATCGGATGGTTAGCCGTATATAAATAGGTAGAGTAGGTCGAGTCGGTTTGTCTAGGTCAGGTTGATGCATATATATATGCGTGTATATGCTGAGTTTTTGTATTGAGTTAAGAAAAAGGAGAAAATCAATAAAGAGGAAAACAAGAGCACGACAAGGACCCTTGACTATCAGTTTTGTGTGCGCGTGTGTTCGTGCACTTTAATGTGATCGATCCTGTGGTTGAAATTCCAACAATTTCTCACATCACACAGCCTGCCGATTTTTTGCATGTCCATCTCATTAGCAGTAAAAAATCCATCAACCTCTATTCCTGGGGTGGGATCAAGAGAGAAAGCGTGGCTATATTTATGTTTTTTTGTTTTAATATACTTGGATGATCACATCAGTGGCCAAGGTTTCAGTTTGACAAAGCAAAGGCAGCTTCACTCAATTTTTTTCCATATATAACAAGCTCAATTCCTATGCTGCAGTGAAATATGGAGTGGCCGGCTGGAAGTCCTGTCTCTACAATTCTGGCATTATATGCCTAAATCCTCAAGAACTTCCACCCAGACACCAAAGGGACGAGGATCCCCTGTCGTGGCCTAGCCTACCTTTGAGTCACTGACATATGGGTCCCGCAGAGCATGGGCCCATCTGTCAGTGACTCAAAGGCAGGGTATGGCAGGGATTGCAAAGTCAGAGGATCCACGTCCGACACCAAAGATGGAAAGAAGTACTGCATCACATCCACACAAGGAGCCAGCAACATGCAGGGTGGATCAAAGGTTCGGCACATCCAGTAGGTGCGTACTATGTCTTGGCACCCAACAAATCAATCAAAGGTTATTAAGATATGAATGCCCTTTATGTGTTTATGTTTCTACATCCAAAAAAAAACTTATTTTCTGACAAATTTGATGAGCACATCATCCACAAACAAATAATTACTTTTTGAACGGAGCACGAGAACAATGGGACATCCAGGAAGAGGTAACGAAGCAACTACGTCCATCCACGTAAACAAAAAAATCCGCACTGCTATTTAGTTTGTGGAAATAAAGAACATGCGAGGTTCGAATTCTAAAAGAAGAAAGAAATGCCAAGACAAAGAACGCTACGAAAAAGCTAAATGAAACCGGTTTGTATAGGAAGTCTATTGTAAAAAGCAATTTTTTTTGATGATTTGACTTGAAGCAACTTTAAACCAGGCACCATTCAGATCCCTAAGTATTACACTTGCTAACATCACCAATGATATCAGCAAACATGTTTATTTTACAGCAAAGAATTTTGCTTTCCCTCTTCAGATTTTCTCTATCATGGCTCTAAATTAGGTAATTCACTGCCATGACTTCCAACACATGTAGACTCGATAAAAGTTCAATTGCATGTTACCAATGAAGCAAAAATTCTTCACTTTAATTTTGATATCATTTTAATCAATTTTAAAAAGGAAATATAACATTTTGAATAATTGGCCACTTTCATTAATCACGCGGTAATTTTCATTAATAATAAATATTACAAATGTGTACAAAATAAATGAAAATGATACCTTAGATTATTAGCATATATACATCGATTGTTTGGATGTACATTTACTGTGGGTTCGATGGTAGGAATAGTGGATAACAACAGTACAATGGAGACGAGTGGGCACATGCATTATTCAGTAGTCATCAGCGGAGATGAAGATGGTCAAAGTATAAGGAAAGTTGTGAGCTGAGAAGAACAATAACTTTTTAAGGCCCACGTACATGCCATATGAATGATATGTGGTATGAAAATCCCGACAGATGGATGCCAACACATTGTGTGCAACAAGAAAATTTATGTACTGTTTAGTTTAAATATATACGCCAATATATCATATATGGTTTCGCTTTCACACAGAAGACCACAATGCCTTGGGCCTCTAATTTCATGTAATTAAGCTCCTCGCTAGAAGCATATTTTTCCCACCAGAGTACAATGATGTTTTCTCAAGATGTAGCGGCTAAATTTAATTTTTTTTGGATGATATATTAATATTAACATAATGATAGATTAAATCCAGTAATGGTTGGTGTGTAATAAACGAAGAATAATTGGTTGACACCTATAAAATTAAAAATCATTTATTTTCTGCTACCAACGTTTCTACAACCCTAAAATTGTATTAGTGGTCAATTGACGTGTCAAAACGAACATAATAAATATGTGAAAAATCTATATATAATAGTATACAAAAGCTAGCAGCGCAGATGCATGGGTCAACCTGATAGTTTGACATATGAATCAGAAAGAAAAATAAGTAAAATAGATGATTTTGATATGTACCGTCCTACCAAGTCCATAAATTACTAAATTTGAAAACATCTTCCATGCATCCATCATATAGTATATACAACCAATACTAATAAGAATATCAAGATGGTGGGGGACAAATTGATCACCATGATCATGTATATTTTGATTTAACTCATGATGAAACAATTCGCAAAAAGTATCGTTGGAGATAGATATTGCTGGAAGAAGAGTGGAAGAGGGTAAGCTAGAGAAACTCAATAAAGTATATGCTTTCTCATCTCAAGTCACAATCTCCATGGCCATCAACTTATATTACCAGCCTTGCCAAGAAACCAATAAAACTATTGGAAAGACATATATTTGAAGTGCAACCATGTTTTCACATAAAATGTGTTTGGGCTATATATTTTAATGATAGTACCTCACACCACAACATATGTTGAAGAGAAAATAATAGTATATAAACTTAATGCTTTGATTCTATATCAATATATTGGAAACAAAACACTATCAAATTAAACAATATGTATTCAGTCTAGCCGCGCAAATGCGCGGGTTACCCCGCTAGTTTCCATATTAAGGAAGCATGATTTCATAATTTAAATGCATCAGAGTACAACATCATACAGCTTCAGCACTCAGCTACCCCATTACACAACTGCACCAGCACCAAGTTTCACATGCAATATCTAGAACCTTTCAAAATTAGCATCATAGGCTGTATATAGACATATGCATCTCATCTGGAAAATTTCTGAAGCGGAAGGCGACTATTGAGCCTTCATTGATGTTGAAGGTCTTTGCAACTTTAGGCCAGTGCCTGTGGATGATTGACCATCCATCCTTCGTCCTCTTCAGGAACACTTTAATATTGAACCGTGGGTGTTGTATGAAAACCTTCCTCGCCTCCGGACCATAGAGATAGTTTTATAGGTAATCATTAGTGAACTGCTTTGGAAAGGCCTGAAAATAAGGATGTGCATAAATATCTTCTCTATATTGGAAATGGGGCGAAGGAATAAAATAAGGCAAGGTATATAGTACCGTCTTGTAGTGAAATGATGTATTCTTCATTGTGCAGGCAAATACTTGTTGTTTTTTTGTCGCTAATTTCTTTATCCTAACAATCTTTCTGAGTTTCTTGACTTGATTGATATTCATGGACAACTCATTTCTCCGTACGCAAAAAGGGTCGAACATTGGGTCAAAACCTCTGACAGCAGGACCTACATGTGCAAGACCAAATTGTTAAAAACCTAAATATTAGAATAGTTCATGCAATTGCACAATAATGTGCTATTAGACAACAGAACATGCACGTGCTAATCTTGATTGTAAACCTCAGTGCTTCCCATTGTTTGCCTGCAACACATATAAGGTAGTTAGTCATCAGGTTAAGTGAGGGTTCGCATGCTATCAGTAAAATATGTTGATGAAAAATAAGCACATTGCAGATTCATCAGATTAATTCAAGTCACATGGAAAACCCATTTATCCAAACCAAGCATGATTAAGAACTAGGAAATATAAAACTTGTATATGTTTCTCATGTATTAAGTGCAACCAAATTCGATTTATTCCTCACATGCACAACGATACAAAATTCTACCCATGACAATTAGACATTGCATTGCAGAATTGAACAAAGTAGTTAACTAAACACCACAATGGATGAGCCAAACATTAAATGAGCACCACATTGCACAATATAACATACTCCTAATAGAAGATCGGATAGTTAACCAAACCAAGAATGCTTAACAATGCATTTAGTACATCAAAATTTAATTTACTTCTCACATGGTATACAATAATAGAATGCACCCACAACAATTGAACATCGCATTGCAGAATTGAACCAAAGAGTTAACTAAACACAACAACAAATGAACCAAACGTTAACTGAGCACCACATTTCACAATATAACACACTCCTAATAGAAGACAAGACAGTTAACCAAACCAAGCATGCTTGACAACTTGGAAATATAGCAATTGTATTTGTTTCTAATGTATTTAGTATAGCCAAATTCGATTTACTTCTCACATGGTATACAATAAGAGAATGCACCCACAACTATTGAACATCGCCTTGCACAATTGAACCAAACAGTTAACTAAACACCACAACAAATGAACCAAACATTAACTGAGCACCACATTGCACAATGTATAACACACTAGAAGATCAGACAGTTAACCAAACCAAGCATGCTTGACAACTGGAAATATACCAATTGTATTCGTTTCTCATGTGTTTTGTAAAGATAAATTCGATTTATTTCTCACATGGAAGAAAATACAAAATTGCAACCTGAAGAATTGAACATCACATTTGCAGAATTGAACCAAACAGTTAACTGAAGACAACAACTTCTTAACCAAACAGTTAATAAGTGAGCACCACACTGCACGACATATGGAACATATACACTAGAGCAACGTATTGCATGGTAAATTTAGATAGCACAATTCACTAGAATTTGTTAAGGAACACCGGTAGAAAAAGGGCCTATAGTCCCGGTTCGTAAGGGCCTTTAGTCCTGGTTCTGGAACTGGGACTAAAGTGTCGGTACTAATACCTCCCCCCTTTAGTCCCGGTTCAATCCAGAACCGGGACTAAAGGCCCTCCACGTGGGCAGTGCGCAGAGCCCAGTCAGGAGACCCTTTGGTCCCGGTTGGTGGCACCAACCGGGACCAATAGGCATCCACGCGTCAGCACTTCTATGGCTGGGGTTTTTGCTTTTTTTTGAAAGGGGGGGGGGTTGGGGGTTTTGCGGGGTTAATTTAGGTGTTTCATATATTGTGTTAGCTAGTTATAATTAATAGAGAGAAGTGTCCTCTCTTATGTCCGTGCTTGGTCGACGCTACGTACTATACATACGTATATAGAGAGGACTAGACACGCTAGCTAGCTAGTAAGCAAACGAAGGAAACAGAGGATCGTCATGAACATATATGCATATATACAGAGAGAAGTGATATCGACCACCTCTCCTTCTCCAAGAGATTGGTCGAACAACAAGTTCTCGTATATCTATCTGACACTACCGGCTACATGTATACAATAATTATCTCTTACAAATATAATCATACGGACTCAGGGTCCACATAGAATTCTCCGTCTTCAGGGATCACGTGGTCAAGAAAGAATGCCGCCAGTTCCTCTTGAATTGCTCGCATGCGAGCTGGTGCTAGGAGTTCATCCCGCTTCCGAAACATATAATTTGAAGAAGGGGGTCAATACATATATATATATATATAAATGAATGAAACTCAACACAAATGATGGTAATAAAATAAAATTGTGAATGTTGTTATTTACGTACTTCATATTGTTCGTTAGAGTACCCGTCCCGCTCACAGGTCGTGTGGCGGATGGACTCGCAGATGTAGTATCCACAGAAATCATTCCCTTGTTCCTGCCACAACCACTTTACAAGAAATAGAGGTCAATCAAACTGATAAGCAAGAATGCTAAATGGTATTGATGAAACTAGCGCTTGAATCACTAGGAGATGCGCGGAACATGCTACTATAGTACTTACTTTCGGGTGTCTAAATTCCAGCTCCTTCGGCAGTCCCGGAACTGTTTTGGTGAATTTTCTCCAAACCCTGCCGGACAAAGAAAACAATTACTTGATATCAGGAAATGAACAAAGTTGCTGATATGGTGGATAATGATCGATTTAACTTACTTCTTGAGGATTTCAGTCATGTCCGCATACTCCTTGGGATCTTTTCGTTTAGAGTCCAAGACGGTTACTACTTCCTGCTCAAGCTTAATCTCTAGGAGAATATAGTGGTAACTGCACACACATGCATAACTCATCAATTACATTACTATAACCTTGACTAATATATAAGGGAAACCAAATACGCACAAGACAGTAACACTCACCTGAAGTTGTAAGGAAAGAGTATTATATCTTTGTTTTGATTTATTACGAACGATCGTAGCAAGCTGGCCTCGGTAGCTGCGGCATGAAGTTTAACCTGAGTTGCATCTATGAGATATGTGTTAATGAACCCAATATCACCGACTTGTCTTTTCTTCAATTCGGCGATCTTCAATCTGCATAATATAGTGAGGATGATTATAAATACATGCAATGAAAGAGCTAAGCTATATAGAGAAACTTAATGACAGAAGTAGTACTACTTACAGACAGTAGCAGGCGACCGTTGTTTTATCGAGGGCCAATTGATTGAAAAACTGATAGAACTCCTCAAATGGAACAGGCAACAGATCAATTCCAACGAGGTCATGCTCCGGTTTAACTCTCGCATACAAAGTACTCCTCCCCCCAGAGTCTCTGCAGATTTTCAAGTACCAATCATGCAATCTTCGCATCATCGTTGATAGAGATCTTTCATCTTTGACGAGAGGCTTCCCGTACTCGTATCTTTGTATCTGCACCTCCATGGGTTCATAATGTACTTCGTCGGGCAGGTAATCTGCAAGATTGCTATAACCGGGCACCATCCTCGGATCATTATTGACGTTGTGGCTAGGCACCTTGAGCGGGGGGCACGATTGCTTCGCTTGTTCGCCGAGCTGGGCAATTTGTTTCCCAGCTTGTCGTTCTTTCAGCCTTTGATCACTGACAGTACTTCCCAACCGCTCCGCTTCAGCAAATTCCTTTCCAATAATGCGGTCATAGTTTCCTTTCGGCGGATCAGACTTCGGTGGTTTTGTCAGGGCAGCCAGAGTGCGCTTCACTTTCACCCGATCTACCTTCTCCTCCGGAGGAGGATGTTTCTTTGCTTTCACCCCTTCAAAGAAGTTCCACACTTCTTCTCGCGCGATCTCGGCGTTCTTCTCCAGGGTCCTCTCATATGGTAACTTCTCTGGAGTCTTCAGAGAAGGACCGAATCTGTATGTCCTCCCGCCTCTGGTTGTACTGCTAGACGTCGACCGAGCAGACGGAGCGGTTGTCTTCTTTACTTGCTTAAGCGGCGGAGGAGAAGGACTACGACGCGCCGGAGCAGCTGGAGCGGCGGCAGGTCTCTTCCGCCCTTGCTGACGAGGCGGAGAAGGAGGAGGCTGGCTGCTCGGGCGCGTCGGCGCAGGCGGAGAAGGAGGCGGAGTGCCGCCACGCGCCGGAGAAGGAGCCGGCCGAGGGCCCTGATCGTCACTCGCCGGAGGAGGAGGCGGTGGAGGCGGAGTGCCCTGACTCACCGGAGGAGGAGGAGGAGGCGGTGGCGTCCAGTTCGGAAGGTTGATGAGCTCCTTCCGCCATAGGCATGGAGTCTTCAGAGCAGACCCCAGCCGAGTCTCCCCTTCACCGGTAGGGTGGTCAAGCTGGAGGTCCTCAAATCCCTCCGTTATCTCATCCACCATCACCCTAGCATATCCTTCTGGAATCGGCCGGCAGTGAAAAGTTGCGCCGGGTTCAGTAGGATAAACAGAGCCAACAGCCGCCTTGACCTTCAAATTCATCCATTGCGTCATAAGGTGGCAGTTTTGAGACTCCGTTATAGCATCCACGGGATAGCTGGCAGGAGCCGTCAAGGCATGCTCTAGCTGAAGCAGCTCGGTGGAAGCCACGCTGCTTCTGCGCTGAGATGGCGGGGTAGCTTCGGGGGAGGCTTCGGCAGTACGTTTGCTGTGATTTGCTTCTCGTTCCTCTATCGCGTCTACCCTTGCTTGCAGTGCCTGTATTTGGGTCTGCTGCACTTTTTTCCTCCTCTCATGGGATTTGTAACCGCCTGCGTCCGGAAACCCAACCTTCCACGGAATGGAGCCAGGCGTGCCTCGTGTCCGTCCAGGGTGCTCAGGATTCCCGAGGGCCATTGTGAGCTCGTCGTTCTCTCTGTCTGGAAAGAACGTCCCTTCCTGCGCTGCTTCGATATACTGCTTAAGCTTACTGACTGGTATGTCCATTTGATCGTTCGTCCAAATGCACTTCCCTGTTACAGGGTCCAGTGTTCCGCCAGCCCCGAAGAACCAAGTCCGGCAACGGTCTGGCCAGTTAATTGTCTCTGGTTCGATCCCTTTATGAACCAGATCATTCTCAGTCTTGGACCACTTAGGCCGGGCTACGAGGTAGTCACCTGACCCCGTGCGATGGTGAAGCTTCTTCTTCGCAGCATTTTGCTTGTTTGTCGCCGACATCTTCTTACTCTTTTCTGATGTCTTGTGGGCCACAAATGCGGGCCAGTGATCTCTGATCTTCTCATATCTGCCCTTGAATTCTGGTGTCTCATTATTTTCGACAAACTTATTCAGCTCTTTCTTCCACCTCCTGAATAGTTCTGCCATCCTCTTCAGAGCAAAAGACTTGATTAATTTCTCTTTAACTGGGTTCTCTGGATTATCCTCAGGCGGTAGGGTGAAATTTGACTTCAGCTCACTCCAAAGATCATTTTTCTGCATATCATTGACATAAGACACCTCAGGGTCTTCTGTAGCCGGCTTAAACCATTGCTGGATGCTTATCGAGATCTTGTCCCTAACCAGAACCCCGCACTGAGCAACAAATGCGCTCTTTGTCCGGAGGGGTTCAATAGGTTGGCCGTTGGGCGCGATTGCTATGATCTCAAACTTTTCATCCGAGCTCAACTTTTTCTTCGGGCCTCGTCTCTTTACCGAAGTTGTGCTCGATTCGGAGGGCTAGAAAAAAGAACAAAGACTTAATTAATATGTGTACATACCAAAACAATGAATGCATCAATCAGCTAGTCAGCATAGGCTTAACTAATATATATACCTGGCCGGACTCGGTTCGGTCACCGGAGCCGTCATCACGGTCTCCTTCTTGCACCGGCATTGGGTCACCGGAGCCGTCCTCATGTTCTTCTTCTTGCACCGGCATTAGGTCACCGTAGCCAGCTTGTTCACCCTCTCCTTCCAGACCATCGGTTTCGTTGAGAAACAACGAGAGGGCATCACTTCCTTCTGCGATTATGTCCCTCAACAAGAATATATAGTTTTATTTTAGTTGATCATAACATAATATTTTAATTGATTGTTTTTATTTTCATAAAAGTTTTGTAGTTCATTCTGTTTGCTATTAATTTATTCTTTGAGCTAAATGACTCTGAAATTGGAAAGCAGTTCAAAATGAACTCTGAAAAGGTTGAAAGTTGGCATGGTATCATCATTTCACCCACATAGCATGTTCCAAAAAGTAGAGAGGGTTACGACAAAAACTTGATGCACTTCGTGTACAAAATGGACAATCACTTTCGAAGTATCAAAGTTTCGAACCATGAGACATGAAAGCATTTCAAATGAACTCTGAAAAAGTTGAAAGTTGGGATGGTATCATAATTTCACCCACATAGCATTTGCTTATTGCGGGAGAAAGTCTTCACTTTTTCTTCGCTTGTGTCATTTGCTTATTGCGCTGTAACCATGGATAATCTTCATTGTTTATCAGGATGCTTGGGTCAGCCTTGACATTGAAGGGAGGAATTTCATGAAACTTTTCATAATCTTCAGACATGTCTGTCTTGCCGTCCACTCCCAGGATGTCCCTTTTTCCTGAAAGAACTATGTGGCGCTTTGGCTCATCGTATGATGTATTCGCTTCCTTATCTTTTCTTTTTCTCGGTTTGGTAGACATGTCCTTCACATAGATAACCTGTGCCACATCATTGGCTAGGACGAACGGTTCGTCAGTGTACCCAAGATTTTTCAGATCCATTGTTGTCATTCCGTACTGTGGGTCTACCTATACCCCGCCGCCTAACAGATTGACCCATTTGCACTTAAACAAAGGGACCTTAAAATCAGGTCCGTAGTCAAGTTCCCATATATCCACTATGTAACCATAATATGTGTCCTTTCCGCTCTCGGTTGCTGCATCAAAGCGGACACCGCTGTTTTGGTTGGTGCTCTTTTGATATTGGGCGATCGTGTAAAATGTATTCCCATTTATCTCGTATCCTTTGTAAGTCAATACAGTCAAAGATGGTCCCCTGGACAACAAGTACAACTCGTCACAAACAGTGTTGTCACCTCTGAGACGTGTTTCCAACCAACTGCTGAAAGTCCTGATGTGTTCACATGTAATCCAGTCATCGCACTACTCCGGGTGTTTGGAGCGCAAACTGTTCTTGTGTTCATCGACATACGGGGTCACCAAGGTAGAGTTCTGTAGAACTGTGTAGTGTGCTTGAGACCAAGAATATCCGTCCCTGCATATTATTGAGTCTCTTCCAAGAGTGCCTTTTCCAGTCAGTCTCCCCAAATACCGCGATTTAGGGAGACCTATCTTCTTAAGGCCAGGAATGAAGTCAACACAAAACCCGATAACATCCTCTGTTTGATGGCCCATGGAGATGCTTCCTTCTGGCCTAGCGCGGTTACGGACATATTTCTTTAGGACTCCCATGAACCTCTCAAAGGGGAACATATTGTGTAGAAATACGGGCCCCAGGATGACAATCTCGTCGACTAGATGAACTAGGACGTGCGTCATGATATTGAAGAAGGATGGTGGGAACACCAGCTCGAAACTGACAAGACATTGCGCCACATCACTCCTTAGCCTTGGTACGATTTCTGGATTGATCACCTTCTGAGAGATTGCATTGAGGAATGCACATAGCTTCACAATGGCTAATCGGACGTTTTCCAGTAGAAGCCCCCTCAATGCAACCGGAAGCAGTTGCGTCATAATCACGTGGCAGTCATGAGACTTTAGGTTCTGAAACTTTTTCTCTGGCATATTTATTATTCCCTTTATATTCGACGAGAAGCCAGTCGTGACCTTCATACTGAGCAGGCATTCAAAGAAGATTTCTTTCTCTTCTTTTGTAAGAGCGTAGCTGGCAGGACCTTTATACTGCTTCGGAGGCATGCCGTCCTTTTTGTGCAAATGTTGCAGGTCCTCTCGTGCCTCAGGTGTATCTTTTGTCTTCCCATACACGCCCAAGAAGCCTAGCAGGTTCACGCAAAGGTTCTTCGTCACGTGCATCACGTCGATTGAGGAGCGGACCTCTAGGTCTTTCCAGTAGGGTAGGTCCCAAAATATAGATTTCTTCTTCCACATGGGTGCGTGTCCCTCAGCGTCATTTGGAACAGCTAGTCCACCGGGACCCTTTCCAAAGATTACGTAGTGTAAATCATTGACCATAGCAAGCACGTGATCACCGGTGCGCATGGCGGGCTTCTTCCGGTGATCTGCATCGCCTTTGAAATGCTTGCCTTTCTTTCGACATTGATGGTTAGTCGGAAGAAATCGACGATGGCCCAGGTACACATTCTTCCTGCATTTGTCTAGGTATATACTTTCAGTGTCATCTAAATAGTGCGTGCATGCGTGGTATCCTTTGTTTGTCTGTCCTGAAAGGTTACTGAGAGCGGGCCAATCGTTGATGGTCACGAACAGCAACGCCTTAAGGTTAAATTCCTCCTGTTTGTGCTCATCCCACGTACATACACCGTTTCCATTCCACAGCTGTAAAAGTGCTTCAACTAATGGCCTTAGGTACACATCAATTTCGTTGCCGGGTTGCTTAGGGCCTTGGATGAGAACTGGCATCATAATGAACTTCCGCTTCATGCACATCCAAGGAGGAAGGTTATACATACATAGAGTCACGGGCCAGGTGCTGTGTTTGCTGCTCTGCTCCCCGAAAGGATTAATGCCATCCGCGCTTAAAGCAAACCATACATTCCTTGGGTCCTTTGCAAACTCATCCCAGTACTTTCTCTCGATTTTTCTCCACTGCGACCCGTCAGCGGGCGCTCTCAACTTCCCATCTTTCTTTCGGTTCGCACTGTGCCATCTCATCAACTTGGCATGCTCTTCATTTCTAAACAGACGTTTCAACCGTGGTATTATAGGAGCATACCACATCACCTTCGCAGGAACCCTCTTCCTGAGGGGCTCGCCGTCAACATCACCAGGGTCATCTCGTCTGATCTTATACCGCAACGCACCGCATACCGGGCATGCGTTCAGATCCTTGTATGCACCGCGGTAGAGGATGCAGTCATTAGGGCATGCATGTATCTTCTCCACCTCCAATCCTAGAGGGCATACGACCTTCTTTGCTGCGTATGTACTGTCGGGCAATTCGTTATCCTTTGGAAGCTTCTTCTTCAATATTTTCAGTAGCTTCTCAAATCCTTTGTCAGCCACAGCATTCTCTGCCTTCCACTGCAGCAATTCCAGTACGGTACCGAGCTTTGTGTTGCCATCTTCGCAATTGGGGTATAACCCTTTTTTGTGATCCTCTAACATGCGATCGAACTTCAGCTTCTCCTTTTGACTAATGCATTGCGTCCTTGCATCGACAATGACCCGGCGGAGATCATCATCATCAGGCACATCGTCTGGTTCCTCTTGATCTTCAGCAGCTTCACCCGTGGCAGCATCATTGGGCACATCGTCTGGTTCCTCTTGATCTTCATCAGCTCCCCCCGTTGCAGCATCACCGTATTCAGGGGGCACATAGTTGTCATCGTACTCTTCTTCTTCGCCGTCTTCCATCATAACCCCTATTTCTCCGTGCCTCGTCCAAACATTATAGTGTGGCGTGAAACCCTTGTAAAGCAGGTGGTAGTGAAGGATTTTCCGGTTAGAGTAAGACCTCGTATTCCCACATTCAGTGCATGGACAACACATAAAACCATTCTGCTTGTTTGCCTCAGCCGCATCGAGAAACTCATGCACGCCCTTAATGTACTCGCGGGTGTGTCTGTCACCGTACATCCATTGCCGGTTCATCTGCGTGCATTATATATAATTAAGTGTCCAAATTAATAGAAGTGTACAAATCTCGAGGAAAATGGAGCTTGGAGGTCGAGCTTCGAGAGGAGAAAGCTTAAGTAGTGTGGCTCGGGAATTCCATCGAACACCTCATGTGCATAGGAGGTGAGCTAGAGCACCACAAAGCCCTCTCCCCCTCGGCCAGAAAAAACAGAGCACTGTGCTCTGCTCTTGCGCGAGGGGGTATATATAGGCACCTCATTGGTCCCGGTTGGTGGCATGAACCGGGACTAAAGGGGAGCCTTTGGTCCCGGTCCAAGCCACCAACCGGGACCAATGGTGGTGGGCCAGGAGCGAGGCCCATTGGTCCCGGTTCGTCCCACCAACCGGGACCAAAAGTTCCAGACAAACCGGGACCAATGGCCCACGTGGCCCGGCCGGCCCCCTAGGCTCACGAACCGGGACCAATGCCCACATTGGTCCCGGTTCTACACTAAACCGGGACTAATGGGCTGAGCCGGCCTGGACCATAGCCCTGTTTTCTACTAGTGGAAAGGTAGGAGCAGCACACACAACGGGTAAATTGAGCATGTTTAACTGGCGTAGCTAGAAAATGGCAAGGTGCTCCTCCAAGATCTTTGCTCGGCACGAATGGCAGCCATCGCGACCTCTTCCGTGCATGCGGCCGCAATTTGCTTCTCCAATGCCAAATGCTCCTTGAGCTCCTAGCTATACTGCGTGCACCATGGCTTAGGGCCGCGCTTATTTGGTGGAGGGGTCAGTGATTTGGGTGGAAGGTTTCACGCCGGCGGTCGGGGCATGTGGGATGTGGAAGGAGGAGGAGGATGGGGGTCGGGGTGTGGATTACCTGCCTGGATAGACGAGGCCGAGCATCTTGAAGGAGGGTCGCCGGCGAGGAGGCAACACTCCAAGCAAGGAGTGGAGGTTTCAACTTGAAAAGGAAGTCGGAAAACGGGGAAATGTGGCTTTTGTGCAAGGAGGAGTGGCGGGGAGGTAGATATTTCTGCGGAAGCCAAAAATTTTGAATCGGTTCAATGAAAAAACTGGCGCGCAAAGTGTCATCAAACACGGTCCCTTATTTAGAACTGTGTACGATATGTGAACATCACAAAAGATTCAGATAACTTAACCCATGGGTGATGAGTTTGAACATCAAAAATCTTGGTTCGAATTTCCCTCGTTACACTGGTCATCCATGTCATTGCATAATATGGGTACACAACTACATCACACCCACACTTCTTAATCGATCAAGTTCATCAATTAAATATAGCTAACTGACCGAAAATTACTCTAATAAATTAAAGACTGGCGGTCTTAAGTAAACAAAACAAAGAGTACAACTACGCCTCGTGCTCGTCGATCTCTGCCGCCTCCTCCATGTCCATCTCACGCCCGATGGTCTCCTGGGGAAGGGGCTCCATGGCATCCATCGCACCATACTCAGCAAGCATCTCGCCATCCGCGTTCGCCATCTCTTTGGAAAAGGCCGTCATGAGCTGGGCATGGGCGGCCACGATCTGGGCTTGGACGGGCTACGTCGTGGTAAGGAATGCGGTGGAGGAACGGACAACTGCTCGAGCTCCCTCGGTGATTTCCAACAGTTCAACCATGGGTTGCCGACCATTGTCAGAGAAGCTTCATTCAATTTGTGCCGTTACCGCCATGAGCTGGGCGTGCACAGCCTCGACATGATCGTGGGAGGTCTCCATCAGGGCTAGGGCCACCGCTGCAGAACGGACAGCTGATGTGCCGCTGTCGCCAATTGCTATCCCCGAGGCAGATGTTGCTGCCGCCACCTCGGAAGCAATAGCGGCTGTTTTGGCTGCCTTGGCCGCCCGGTCACAGATTGCGGCCACGCTCATGCACCTTGTTAGCACGCGCATGGCGGCTGTGGATGCGCTCTCGCCGGAGTGGGCCGCCTCACGACGTGGGTCCACGTCCCCATCTTTCACCGGCAACGATTAAACAGTGAAATCATATTTGGGGAGTGAGCTAGTGTGTTTGACACGCCGGCTGTCGACTATAGCCGACGCACCTTCTCGCATAAGCCATAAGCGTACTATACACCGACGGTGCTCCAAGATATTTTGTACCGCATCTCACATGGTTGGTGATAATAAACTGTGTCAGATCTACTTGACTTTTCATCTTGATATGAATTACATAATGTGGTCACAGCGGCAATGGAGGGTGTTTGAATTGATAGAAATTTTATTTGCAGTGAACATGCAACTATATGTGTGTCGTAAAAAAATTTGGAATTATTCAGGGTTCGTTTGGACAATTTATACATTAAATTGGTTTTCTAGCCATTTTATGTGCACAATTCAAAATTAAACTACAGACACATGCTTCGGTGCACCAACATGGGTTGTAAAATCATATATGTGTCCATGGGTTTATGCTTATGTCCAATGCGAGAAATGGGTATGAATTTCGAACACCACGACACCGTGGCTCTCCAGCAAACATTGAGGTACTTGCTTTTGGTAAATCCAAAATCCATCTGAAATTCATGAACCTTGGCATGGTATCATGGAATGGAATCAACATGCTGGGGTAAAAAATATTGTCACATTTGGGGCAGGTTATGGTATAAGCTTCTCATAAACCAGAGATTCTTAGAAGAAGCATCATGGTTCCGTTAGGGAAACGTGTCACCTTTGTGGACAAAACAATGTTCGTCGCCTCTTCCTCCTTTCAACATTTTCCTGGTGTCAACATAGAACAACAGAAGTGTCATGTTAAATTTTGGATTTTTTCGGGGACCGTTTAGATATTTTTATACGTTAACTAAGTTTTCTAGGCATTTATGTGCATAATTCAAAATTGAACTACACGCACATGATCCAGTCCATAAAAACGAGTTGAAAAATCAAATGTTTGTCCTTGGTTGCAAGCTTAGGTCACATGCAAGAAATGAGAATGAATGTCAAACACCTTGACCCTGTCGCTCGGCCGCTAACGTTGAGATACATGGTTTTAAAATTTTATTAATCAAAAACTCGTCAGAAATTCATGAAACTTGACATGATATCATGGAATGGCATTGACATGCCGTGGTAAAAATATTGTTCCATTTGGGGCAGATTTGGGTATAAGTTTCTCGCCAAGCAGAGCTTCTCTCACAACAAGCCTGATGGTTTCGATAGGGAACATGCCCCTTGGGGGACGAAACGATATCTGTTGCCTCTTCTTACTTTCAATTTTTTTCTCATGTCAACATAGAACAATAGGAGTGTTGTGTCAATTGTTTGGATTTTTAGGGATTCGCTTGGACATTTTTATACATTAAATGATTTTCTATGCATTCATGCTAGCATGGAAAGGCATCAACATGAAGTGGTAAAAATATTATCCCATTTGGGGCAGGTTCGGGTATATAAGCTTCTCACAAACCATAGCTTCTCACAACAAGCCTCATGGTTATGGAAGGGAATGTTTCATCTTTCTAGACGAAACGATATCTGTTGCCTCTTCTTGATTTTAATTTTTTGCTAGTATCAACATAGAACAACATGAGTGTTGCGTTAATTTTAGGAATTTTTCGGGGTTCGTTTGGACATTTTTATACATGAACTGAGTTTTCTATGCATTTATGTGCATAATTAAAATTTGAACTACAAACACATGCTCCAGTGCATGTAAATTATTTGATAAATCAAATCTGTGTCCTTGGCTGCATGCTTAGGTCCCATGCAAGAAATGGGAATCAATATCAAACAGCTTGCCACCGTCGCTCGGCGACAAACATTGAGATACATGGTTTTTAAATTCTAATAAATGCAAAACTCGTCTGAAGTTCATGAAACTTGACATGCTATCATGGAGTGGCACCAAAATGTTGTGGTAAAAAATTGTCCCATTTGGGGCAGTTTTGGGTATAAGGTTCTCGCAAACCAAAGCTTCTCAGAACAAGCCTGATGGTTTCGGGAGGGAACGTGCCACTCTCGGGGACGAAACGATATCTGTTGCCTCTTCTTGTTTTCAAAATTTTTCTAGTGTCAACATAGAACGACAGAATTTTTGGGATTTTTGGGGTTCACTTGGACATTTTTATGTATTAACTGGGTTTTTAGGCATTTTATATGCATAATTCGAATTTGAACTACATGCACATGCTCCAGTGCAGAAAAATGGGTTGACATATGAAATGTGTGTCCTTGGGCGCATGCTTATATCCCATGCAAGAAATGGGAATGAATTTCAAACACAAGGGCACTGTTGATTGCCAGCAAAACGTTGAGATACTTTGTTTTTAAATTCTATTAAATCTGAAAGTCGTCTGAAATTCATGAAAATTGGCATGCTATCATGGAATGGCACCCGACATGCTGTGGTATTTTTCGTGTCCATTTTGAGAGAAGGCGCACTCGAATAACAGCCAACGAAGGCATTTTGAAAAAATAGCTACCACTTTAATATCTCAAATGTTTGTATAATTCAAATCGTGTGCGTTCTGGTAACCATTCACGTGACTCCACATGTCTTGGTTTTAATGGCTATAAGTGGTGCCGTGCGGACAACTGCTTGACTGAGTGGGAGGCGTGCAAGCACAGTCCGGTGCACAGGCTGACCGAGAGACGTTCAAGCTGTCCTCCAATGTGCAGGCACACGGGGAAGCATGCAAGCTGTACGCTGTGCAGCCTCACTTGGAAGCGAGCTCTTTGACTTCCATGGCCACCCGCCTTGCTCGCATCCTCTCCATTAATGGCGCCCAGGCCGCTGTTTAATACCGGTGACCTTACTATTCGCCTCTCTTTCCCCTCCCTCCCGCGAACCTCAACCAATGCCATGATGCAGAAGGATCATCTGCCATTAGTCTTAAAGTTTGGTGAAGTCGAATCTGAGCCGGAGGAGATAGAAATTAAGGAGGAATGGGGCCTCATGGACATGGCCCTGAACGAGCTGGCGGCGGTTGCTGCCCCCGTTGCCGTCCCAGCTCCCATCCCCGTGCCCGCGCCAGCGACCACCCCCGTAGCATTGACGGGCTAGTCGCCGAGCACTATTGCAGAGTTGGAAGCCGCAGGCGTCAGCGAGGTGTCCGCGGACCCGCGCGAGCTCGTGTACATGCCAGCACCAGCGCCCGTGTGCGCCCCTCCACCCACCGTGGCGCCGGTCCACATGAGTTTGGCTGCACCTGCCGCGCCCGTGCCCGTGGGCGCGCCCCCCTCAGCGACATGGGATGCCGCCGTCGACCGCTACGTCTCAGCGCCGCCAATTGTTGTCCTCCTGTGCCCCGCCCATCGATCGCGCGATGACATGATGTTTGATTTCCAAGTAAAGTACATTTTGTGCTGCCTTGAAGACTTCAACAACGGCGTCTCGGAGGACGACAATGACAATGACGGAAGGGACGCCGCCTCCGCTACTGCTGGGAATAGTTTTTTTGGGTTTAATATTGTATCTTGATCATATGAATATAAATTCGCAGTGTGACTGAATGAAAGATATGGTTTGACCGAACATGTGTTTTTCTCTTTTAACTAGTAGAGTCGCCCGCTCGATGTTCGGGCTAGAATTTATGATCTTTCAAAAAGAGAACTTTTTTATTTGCTTATAATGTAAAATTGGAATGAAATGTGATCACATTAACAAATATGGTCCTATTTTCTATCTTATGTAAGTTTGGTTACTTTTCATAGTCAGTCCCAATTTCCTTTCCATGGTATTTAATATTATGACCATATGCATGTTGGGGAACGTAGCAGAAATTCAAAATTTTATACGCATCACCAAGATCAATCTATGGAGTCATCTAACAACGAGGGAGGAGTGGATCTACATACCCTTGTAGATCGCGCGCGGAAGTGTTCAAGAGAACGGGGTTGATGGAGTCGTACTCGTCGTGATCCAAATCACCGATGATCCTAGCGCCGAACGGACGGCACCTCCGCGTTCAACACACGTACGGAGCAGCGACGTCTCCTCCTTCTTGATCCAGCAAGGGGGAAGGAGAGGTTGATGGAGATCCAGCAGCACGACGGCGTGGTGGTGGAAGTAGCGGGATTCCAACAGGGCTTCGCCAAGCGCTGCGGGAGGAGGGAGATGTGTCATGGGAGGGAGAGGGAGGCGCCAGGGCTTAGGTGTTGCTGCCCTCCCTTCCCCCACTATATATAGGGCCAAGGGAGAGGGGGGGCGCAGCCTTGGCCCTTCCTCCAACGAAGGGTGCGGCCAAGGGAGGAGTCCCTCCTCCCCAAGGCACCTCGGAGGTGCCTTCCCCTTTGAGGACTCTTCCTTTACTTTGACTCTTGGCGCATGGGCCTCTTGGGGCTGGTGCCCTTGGCCCATATAGGCCAAGGCGCACACCCCTACAGCCCATGTGGCCCCCCCGGGGCAGGTGGACCCCCTTGGTGGACCCCCGGACCCCTTTCGGCACTCCCGGTACAATACCGATAATGCGCGAAACTTTTCCGGCGACCAAAACAAGACTTCCCATATATAAATCTTTACCTCCGGACCATTTCGGAACTCCTCGTGACGTCCGGGATCTCATCCGGGACTCCGAACAACTTTCGGGTTACCGCATACTAATATCTCTATAACCCTAGCGTCACCAAACCTTAAGTGTGTAGACCCTACGGGTTCGGGAGACATGCAGACATGACCAAGATGACTCTCCGGTCAATAACCAACAGTGGGATCTGGATACCCATGTTGGCTCCCACATGTTCCACCATGATCTCATCGGATGAACCATGATGTCAAGGACTTAATCAATCCCGTATACAATTCCCTTTGTCTAGCGGTACGATACTTGCCCGAGATTCGATCGTCGGTATCCCGATACCTTGTTCAATCTCATTACCGGCAAGTCTCTTTACTCGTTTCGTAACACATCATCCCGTGATCAACTCCTTGATCACATTGTGCACATTATGATGATGTCCTACCGAGTGGGCCCAGAGATACCTCTCCGTTTACACGGAGTGACAAATCCCAGTCTTGATTCGTGCCAACCCAACAGACACTTTCGGAGATACCTGTAGTGTACCTTTATAGCCACCCAGTTACGTTGTGACGTTTGGCACACCCAAAGCACTCCTACGGTATCCGGGAGTTGCACAATCTCATGGTCTAAGGAAATGATACTTGACATTAGAAAAGCTTTAGCATACGAACTACATGATCTTATGCTAGGCTTAGGATTGGGTCTTGTCCATCACATCATTCTCCTAATGATGTGATCCCGTTATCAACGACATCCAATGTCCATGGCCAGGAAACCGTAACCATCTATTGATCAATGAGCTAGTCAACTAGAGGCTTACTAGGGACATGGTGTTGTCTATGTATCCACACATGTATCTGAGTTTCCTATCAATACAATTATAGCATGGATAATAAACGATTATCATGAACAAGGAAATATAATAATAATAAATAATTTATTATTGCCTCTAGGGCATATTTCCAACAGTCTCCCACTTGCACTAGAGTCAATAATCCAGTTCACATCGATATGTGATTAACACTCAAGGTCACATCCCCATGTGACTAACACCCAAAGAGTTTACTAGAGTCAATAATCTAGTTCACATTACCATGTGATTAACACTCGATGAGTTCTGGGTTTGAACATGTTATGCTTGTGAGAGATGTTATAGTCAACGGGTCTGAATCTTTCAGATCCGTATGTACTTTGCAAATCTCTATGTAATCTTGTAGATGCAGCTACTACGCTATATTTGGAGCCATTTCAAATAACTGTTCTACTTGGAGCTATTCTAAATTGTTGCTCCATTATACGTATCCGGTATCTCTACTCAGAGCTATCCGGATAGGTGTTAAGCTTGCATCGACGTAACTCTTTACGTCGAACTCTTTATCACCTCCATAACTGAGAAACATATCCTTATTCCTCTAAGGATAATTTAGACCGCTATCTGGTGATCTACTCCTAGATTACCTTTGTACCCTCTTGCCAGATATGTGGCAAGGCACACATCAGGTGCGGTACTCAGTATGGCATACCGTATAGAGCCTATGACAAAAGCATAGGGGACGACCTTCGTCCTCCCTCTTTCTTCTGCCGTGGTCGAGCTTTAAGTCTTAACTTCATACCTTACAACTCAGGCAAGAACTCCTTCTTTGACTGGTCCATCTTCAAGATCATGTCAAGGTATGTGCTCATTTGAAAGTACCATTAAGCGTTTTGATCTATCCTTATAGATCTTGATGCTCAATGTTCAAGTAGCTTAATCCACGCTTTCCATTGAAAAACACTTTCCAAATAACCCTATATGCTTTCCGGAAATTCTACGTCATTTCTGATCAACAACATATATTCATCAGAAATTCTATAGTGCTCCCACTCACTTCTTTGGAAATACAAGTTTCTCATAAACTTTGTATAAACCCAAAATCTTTGATCATCATCAAAGCATACATTCCAACTCCGAGATGCTTACTCCAGTCCCTAGAAGGATTGCTGGAGCTTTGCATACTTATTAGCATCTTTCAGGATTGACAAAACCTTCCGGTTTGTATCATATACAACCTTTCCTCAAAAAAACGTCGAGGAAACAATGTTTTGACATCCTATCTGCAAGATTTCATAAATAATGCAGTAATCGCTAATATAATTCCAACAGACTCTTAGCATCGCTACGAGTGAGAAAGTCTCATCGTAGTCAACTCCTCAAACTTGTCAAAAAACATCTTAACGATAAGTCAAGCTTTCTTAATGGTGACATTTACCATCATTGTCCGTCTTCCTTTTAAAATCCATCTGTACTCAATAGCCTCACGACCATCGAGCTGTTCTGTCAAAGTCTACACTTTGTTTCCATACATGGATCCTCTCTCGGATTTTATGGCCTCGAGCCATTTATCGGAATCCAGGCCCACCATCGCTTCTCCATAGCTCGTAGGTTCATTGTTGTCTAGCAACATGACTTCCAAGACAGGATTACGTACCAGTCTGAAGTAGTACGCATCCTTGTCATCCCACGAGGTTTGGTAGTGACTTGATCTGAAGTTTCATGATCACTATCATAAGCTTCCACTTCAATTGGTGTAGGTGCCACAGGAACAACTCCCTGTGCCCTGTCACACACTAGTTGAAGAGATGGTTCAATAACCTCATCAAGTCTCCACCATCCTCCCACTCAATTCTTTCGAGTGAAACTTTTCCTCGAGAAAGGACCCGATTCTAGAAACAATCCTTTATTGCTTTCAGATCTAAGACAGGAGGTATACCCAACTGTTTTGGGTGTCCTACGAAGATGCATTTATCCGCTTTGGGTTCGAGCTTATCAGCCTGAAACTTTTTCACATATGCGTCGCAGCCCCAAACTTTTAAGAAATGACAGCTTAGGTTTCTCTAAACCATAGTTCATATGGTGTCATCTCACCGGAATGACGTGGTGCCCTATTTAAAGTGAATGTGGTTGTCTCTAATGCCTAGCCCATAAACTATCATGGTAATTCGATAAGAGACATCATGGTATGCATCATATCCAATAGGGTGCAGTTATGATGTTCGGACACACCATCACACTATGGTGTTCCAGGCTGTATTAGTTGTGAAACAATTTCCACAATGTCTTAATTCTGTGCCAAACTCGTAATTCAGATATTCATCTCTATGATCATATCATAGATATTTTATCCTCTTGTCACGATGATCTTTCAACTTCACCCTGAAATTACTTGAACCTTTCAATAATCCAGACTCGTGATTCATCAAGTAAATATACTCAACATCTACTCAAATCATCTGTGAAGTAAGTACATAACGATATCCACTACACGCCTCAGCACTCATTGGACTGCACACATCAAAATGTATTTCTTCCAACAAGTTGCTTTCTAGTTCCATTTTACTGAAAACGAGGCTTTCAGTCATCTTGCCCATGTGGTATGATTTGCATGTCTCAAGTGATTCAAAATCAAGTGAGTCCAAACGGTCCATTTGCATGGAGTTTCTTCATGCATATACACCAATAGACATGGTTTGCATGTCTCAAACTTTTCAAAAATGAGTGAGTCCAAAGATCCATCAACATGGATCCTCTTCATGCGTTTTATACCGATATGACTTAAGTGGCAGTGCCACAAGTAGGTGGTACTATCATTACTATTTTATATCTTTTGGCATGAACATGTGTATCACTATGATCGAGATTCAATGAACCATTCATTTTAGGTGCAAGACCATTGAAGGTATTATTCAAATAAACAGAGTAACCGTTATTCTCCTTAAATGAATAACCGTATTGGGATAGACATAATCCAATCATGTCTATGCTCAACGCAAACACCAATCTCGATGGTAGAGGGAGCGTGCGATTCTTGATCATATCAACATTGGAAACACTTCCAACACATATCGTCAGCTCACCTTTAGCTAGTCTCCGTTTATTCCGTAGCTTTTATTTCGAGTTACTAACACTTAGCAACTGAACCGGTATCTAATACCCTGGTGCTACTAGGAGTACTAGTAAAGTACACATCAACACAATGTATATCCAATATACTTCTATCGACCTTGCCAGCCTTCTCATCTACCAAGTATCTAGGGTAATTTTGCTCCAGTGGCTGTTCCCCTTATTACAGAAGCACTTAGTCTCGGGTTTGGGTTCAACCTTGGGTTTCTTCACTAGAGCAGCAGCTGATTTGCCGTTTCATGAAGCATCCCTTTTGCCCTTGCCCTTCTTGAAACTAGTGGTTTCACCAACCATCAACAATTGATGCTCCTTCTTGATCTCTACTTTTGTGGTGTCAAACATCGCGAATATCTCAAGGATCATCATATATGTCCCTGATATATTGTAGTTCATCACGAAGCTCAAGCAGCTTGGTGGTAATGACTTCGGAGAAACATCACTTTCTCATCTGGAAGATCAACTCCCACTCGATTCAAATGATTGTTGTACTCAGACAATCTGAGCACAAGCTCAACAATTGAGCTTTTCTCCCTTAGTTTGCAGGCTAAGAAAATCATCGGAGGTCTTATACCTCTTGACGTGGGCACGAGCCTGAAATCCCAATTTCAGCCCTCGAAACATCTCATATGTTTCGCGACGTTTCAAAACGTCTTCAGTGCCTCAACTCTAAACCGTTTAACTGAACTATCACGTAGTTATCAAAAATGTGTATGTCAGATGTTCGCAACATCCACACACAACGTTCGAGGTTCAGCACACTGAGCGGTGCATTAAGGACATAAGCCTTCTATGAAGCAATGAGGACAATCCTCAGTTTACGGACCTAGTCCGCATAATTGCTACTATCAACTTTCAACTAAATTTTCTCTAGGAACATAACTAAACAGTAGAACTGAAGCGCGAGCTACGACATAATTTGCGAAGACCTTTTGACTATGTTCAGGATAATTAAGTTCATCTTATGAACTCCCACTCAGATAGACATCCCTCTAGTCATCTAAGTGATTACATGATCCGAGTCAACTAGGCCGTGTCCGATCATCACGTGAGACGGACTAGTCATCATCGGTGAACATCTTCATGTTGATTGTATCTGCCATACGACTCATGCTCGACCTTTCGGTCTCTTGTGTTCCGAGGCCATGTCTGTACATGCTAGGCTCGTCAAGTCAACCTAAGTGTTTCGCGTGTGTAAATCTGTCTTACACCCGTTGTATGTGAACGTTAGAATCTATCACACCCGATCATCACGTGGTGCTTCGAAACAACGAACTGTCGCAACGGTGCACAGTTAGGGGGAACACTTTCTTGAAATTATTATGAGGGACCATCTTATTTACTACCGTCGTTCTAAGTAAACGAGATGCAAAAACATGATAAACATCACATGCAATCAAATAGTGACATGATATGGCCAATATCATATAGCTCCTTTGATCTCCATCTTGGGGCTCCATGATCATCTTGTCACCGGCATGACACCATGATCTCCATCATCATGATCTCCATCATCATGTCTCCATGAAGTTGTCTCGCCAACTTATTACTTCTAATACTATGGCTACCGGTTAGCAATAAAGTAAAGTAATTAAATGGCGTTGTTCAATGACACGCAGGTCATACAATAAATAAAGACAACTCATATGGCTCCTGCCGGTTTTCATACTCATCGACATGCAAGTCGTGATTCCTATTACAAGAACATGATCAATCTCATACATCACATATATCATTCATCACATCCTTTGGCCATATCACATCACATAGCATACCCTGCAAAAACAAGTTAGACGTCCTCTAATTGTTGTTTGCATGTTTTACGTGGCTGCTATGGTTTCTAGCAAGAACGTTTCTTACCTACGCAAAGACCACAACGTGATATGCCAATTGCTATTTACCCTTCATAAGGACCCTTTTCATCGAATCCGATCCGACTAAAGTGGGAGAGACAGACACCCGCTAGCCACCTTATGCAACTAGTGCATGTCAGTCGGTGGAACCAGTCTCACGTAAGAGTACGTGTAAGGTCGGTCCGGGCCGCTTCATCCCACAATGCCACCGAATCAAGATTGGACTAGTAACGGTAAGCATATTGAACAAAATCAACGCCCACAACTACTTTGTGTTCTACTCGTGCATAGAAACTGCGCATAGACCTAGCTCATGATTCCACTGTTGGGGAACGTAGCAGAAATTCAAAATTTTCTACGCATCACCAAGATCAATCTATGGAGTCATCTAACAACGAGGGAGCAGTGGATCTACATACCCTTGTAGATCGCGCGCGGAAGCGTTCAAGAGAACGGGGTTGATGGAGTCGTACTCGTCGTGATCCAAATCACCGATGATCCTAGCGCCGAACGGACGGCACCTCCGCGTTCAACACACGTACAGAGCAGCGACGTCTCCTCCTTCTTGATCCAGCAAGGGGGAAGGAGAGGTTGATGGAGATCCAGCAGCACGACGGCATGGTGGTGGAAGTAGCGGGATTCCAACAGGGCTTCACCAAGCGCTGCGGGAGGAGGGTGATGTGTCATGGGAGGGAGAGGGAGGCGCCAGGGCTTAGGTGTTGCTTCCCTCCCTTCCCCCACTATATATAGGGCCAAGGGAGAGGGGGGGGCGCAGCCTTGGCCCTTCCTCCAAGGAAGGGTGCGGCCGAGGGAGGAGTCCCTCCTCCCCAAGGCACCTCGGAGGTGCCTTCCCCTTTTAGGACTCTTCCTTTACTTTGACTCTTGGCGCATGGGCCTCTTGGGGCTGGTGCCCTTGGCCCATATAGGCCAAGGCGCACACCCCTAAAGCCCATGTGCCCCCCCGGGGCAGGTGGACCCCCTTGGTGGACCCCCGGACCCCTTTCGGCACTCCCGGTACAATACCGATAATGCGCGAAACTTTTCCGGCGACCAAAACAAGACTTCCCATATATAAATCTTTACCTCCAGACCATTCCGGAACTCCTCGTGACGTCCGGGATCTCATCCGGGACTCCGAACAACTTTCGGGTTACCGCATACTAATATCTCTATAACCCTAGCGTCACCGAACCTTAAGTGTGTAGACCCTACGGGTTCGGGAGACATGCAGACATGACCGAGATGACTCTCCGGTCAATAACCAACAGCGGGATCTGGATACCCATGTTGGCTCCCACATGTTCCACGATGATCTCATCGGATGAACCACGATGTCAAGGACTTAATCAATCCCATATACAATTCCCTTTGTCTAGCGGTACGATACTTGCCCGAGATTCGATCGTCGGTATCCCGATACCTTGTTCAATCTCGTTACCGGCAAGTCTCTTTACTCGTTTCGTAACACATCATCCCGTGATCAACTCCTTGATCACATTGTGCACATTATGATGATGTCCTACCGAGTGGGCCCAGAGATACCTCTCCGTTTACACGGAGTGACAAATCCCAGTCTTGATTCGTGCCAACCCAACAGACACTTTCGGAGATACCTGTAGTGTACCTTTATAGCCACCTAGTTACGTTGTGACGTTTGGCATACCCAAAGCACTCCTACGGTACCCGGGAGTTGCACAATCTCATGGTCTAAGGAAATGATACTTGACATTAGAAAAGCTTTAGCATACGAACTACATGATCTTGTGCTAGGCTTAGGATTGGGTCTTGTCCATCACATCATTCTCCTAATGATGTGATCCCGTTATCAATGACATCCAATGTCCATGGCCAGGAAACCGTAACCATCTATTGATCAACGAGCTAGTCAACTAGAGGCTTACTAGGGACATGGTGTTGTCTATGTATCCACACATGTATCTGAGTTTCCTATCAATACAATTATAGCATGGATAATAAACGATTATCATGAACAAGGAAATATAATAATAATAACTAATTTATTATTGCCTCTAGGGCATATTTCCAACAATGTATCATTTTTAAATGATAGTAGATCAATACAGTGAGCTAATGTATAGATCATGAGCTACTCGGTAGTATTCGTGTAATGTTAAAAGGAAGAGGTGAAAGCTTATATTGTAGGGTTTGTGTAACCTTTTATATTAACCACTTATTCCTAGTTACAAAATTGTGTGTTTAGAAAAAAACATGTCATCAATATCGAATAGATATGTATGTTATGATTTATGACTTTAT
Source organism: Triticum urartu (assembly GCF_003073215.2). Lineage (NCBI taxonomy): Eukaryota > Viridiplantae > Streptophyta > Magnoliopsida > Poales > Poaceae > Triticum > Triticum urartu. The sequence goes on from NC_053028.1 coordinate 57,545,333, forward strand.
ATTAGTGCCAGCCAATTTCTTGATTTTTTATTTTTCTTTGACTCAAGTTTAAATGATTGACAACTACTATCTAACAATGGATTCCATTTCTTTGACACCGCATGATATACAACCATTATTCATCGCACATATAGCGTCAATATATTTTCACTATCATTGTCATATAACATCTCCTCATGATCATCGTTTTCATCCATGAGACATCACATAGCAAGTTGGTCACTAGTCATAATCACAACTACTCCTCATCATCAACTCTAACACATTGTACCACATAATAAATATTGTACCTCATAGGACCTACTACATTCTCTTAGGACCTACGATATTATCTTATGTAAAATAGCAAAAAAGAAGATAGCCCCTGACTCTCCATTATGGAGAATGGAGATTATCCTGCCTCCAATTCTTGCCTTTCGCACAATGTTGCTTCCAAGTAGCTCCTTACGACTGTCCATACATTTTTTCCATTCTGTGATTTTCATGTCTCCACCTCTTTTAGAAATCTGACATGGATAGGTGAGATTTGTAGGACGACCTGGCTGTATGTTCAAAACATTAAGGCGACCTTTCTAATACATCAGATGAGGCACACAATCATCTGGGATTTTCTTTTGAAAAACATAGTAATAACTTCACAGTTAGTAATGTAGTTAAGTTTTCAAAGAATTTGTGCAAAAGATGCACGGATGTCGTAATAGTAAAAAATCATACCATGACATCTCCATGGATGTTACCATAGTTCAACACGTGCACTAGTGGCACGTATTGACCATAATGTGAAGGAGTTTTATTATAGATATTGTAATTCTCAAGATCAGTACAAAATGCGCCTAGATGATTTTTCTCCTAATAAGTTAACTCAGAGCCATCGGTGTAGTAGGTTATGTCTACCATGTTCCGCACATTGTTTGAACAATTAAAATAAGCCGTCAATGGAAATAAGCTGTCAACTATTTTGAAATGAACAATATAAATTAGTTAATAACTATGTTTGAGAAACTCACATAGCGGTAGAATTGGAAGCGTATCAACAAGGACCCAAATGTCCAAATTGTCTTGGTTGATGTCAGGATCACCAATATCCATGGTGACAAACATACCCTCTTGAAAATCATACATCTTGCAAAGTGCTCCCCAACCCGGGCAACCAAAATGGGATACACTCTTAGAAGATTTACCTCAAGATCCATACCATGATGGGTCCTTAGGTTAATTTTCTTTGTTTCATTCCTCTCATGATCTTCAAAACCCATCCTCTCCAAGACATAGCGTCTTGCATGGTATGGGATAATCTAGTCGAATTGTAAAAGACGAAAATTACACGTTGAAGTAGTAGAAGTCGAGCTTAATTATGAAAAAATCACTTTGCATCGTAGCTTACCGTATCACAATCGAAGGCCTCCTCGAGCTTAATGCTGAAGCCCCGATCGTCGTCCAGGTGAGGCGTGTCGCAGAAACCCCGGTCGTCGTGGCACCAGGAGCACTCCCCCGGGAGACGTTCGTTGTCCGAGTACGACATTTCCTATGTTCATAATTCAAGTATTAAACTTGTACAATTAAATATATGTACTAAATGAGTACGAAATTTCACCCCACGACAATAGTGGGGATTCTTCGGCCTCGACAGACTTAAAGTCAACCTGAAATATCGTTTAATTGTCTTTCTAGAAAATCCAGACCACTCGATTTCCTACATATTCTAGCACAAGTCATGCCAAAATTCATGGAAAATTCCGGCATGACCTTTGCTAAAACAAGACATATCGATTGCCTGAAATTTGCCGGAACGGAAACTAATCAACACTCCGGCAAAACATAGGCCACTCGGAGTAACATGAACATGAACATGGCCGGCCACTTGGGCAACCACATATCCTATTTGAGAAACACAAGATATACATGTTTTTATCTACATCATATCTTATAGGACTCATATTGACATGGAGATTTGGCTGGTCTCACCTCGAGGTCGGAGGGGGTCGGTGATGGGGACGACGACGGGGATGATGGAGGGGCTCCTTGATTTCTGCAAAAACAAAAGCCCTATAAATAAAACCCTAGCGAACAACATCGATGCGGGAATAATTTCTTAAACTAAAAAAATAACAACAAAAATGTTCAACTAGTTCTATTAATTCAAATAATTCTTACTAAATATAAACTTACTATAAATAGAAATAAACTAAAAATAAACTAGTTCAACTAGTTATATTAAATTCTTACTAAAAATACATTAGTTCTATTAATTCAACTAGTTCTTACTAAAACTAAACAAGTTCAATTAGTTTATTAATTTACTTACTAATTATTTTAAACACTTACTCAAAACGGTAAAAACTACATTATACAAAGTAGGGAGGAGGGGAAGGGAGGAGGAAGAGAGAGGACGAGGGGGAGGAGGCCGGTGGGATCGGAGGAGGGAGGGGGCGGCCGGAGGAGGAGGAGGGAGGGGCGGGGTGGAGGGGGCGGCCGGAGGAGGATGAGGGAGGGGTCGGACGGAGGAGGAGGGAGAGGGGCGGTGGAAGGAGGGCGGCCGGAGGAGGAGGGGGGAGGAGGGAGTACCTCGGCGAGGAGCAGCGCGGCGGACCACGTACAGGTTCGGTGCGGGCGACAGCGACTGAGAGGGAGTGAGTGTCTAGGGTGAACCACTCCAGGATAAGGTAAGTAAGTAGTAGCGCGTTTCAGAGAAATGCGCTACTACTACGGCCGTAGCCATAGCGCTGGTCAGCGGTACACGCTACTGCTAAGTGGGGCTAGCCATCTGCGCCCAGTACAAATATAGCAGCAGCGCGGTTTCGCGGAACGCACTACTGCTAAAGTAGTAGCAACAGCGCGGTTTATTTAAAAACGCTACTACTAAGTAGTAGTAGCAAACTATTTTGTCCAGCGCTACTGCTAAGATTTTGTGTATAACGTTTTCCCTAGTAGTGTCATGCCGGATTTTTCCGTGAATTCTGGCATGACTTGTGGTTGAATATGTAGGAAATATCGAGTGGCATGGATTTTTGTCGAAAAATAATTAAACGACATTTCGCGTTGACTTTAAGTCTGTCGAGGATCCATCACCAAAGGTCGAAAAATCAGCGAGGGAGTGTATCCACCATATATGAGAGAGGACGAAGAAGCCCGACTGTTGTCGTGGGGGTCATTTTTCCTTCTTCTCCTTGTGCTAGACCTTTGTTATGCACTAGGTGAAGGAGGAATAATGACCATCACCGACGGTCGAAAAATCTATGAGGGAGTGTATCCACCATATATGAGAGAGGACGAAGAATCTCGACTATTGTCGTGGCGGTCGTTTCTCTTTCTTCTCCTTGTGCTAGACCTTTGTTATGCACTAGGGGAAGGAGGAGTAACGACCATCACTGACGGTCGCAAATGTCAGAGAGGAATCAGTGAGGGAGAGTCTCCACCATATAGACTCGGCAGACCGATAGTCAACCCATGATGAATAATAATGATTTAATTTAATTTTTATAGTACATATATTGAATTTTACAAGTTTAATCTTTGAATTATGAACGTAGGAAATGTCGTCATCGGACGATGGAAGTCTCCCGCGGGAGTGCAGCGGGTGCAACGACGACCGAGGTCTGTGCGACAGGCCTCACCTGAACGAAGATTGGCGCTTCAGCATTAAGCTATAGGAGACCTTCGATGTTGAAACGGTACACAACGACGAAAAGTGTTTTTTCGAAATTAAGCATGACTTCAACTATTTCAATGTGTAATGTTCATCTTTTACAATTCGAGTAGCTTATCGCATGCCATGTAAGACGCTATGTCTTGGAGAGGATGGGTTTTGAAGACCATGAAAAATTCCAAACAAAGAAAATTCACCTAAGGACCCATCATTATATGGATTTTGAAGTAAATCTGTATAATTCTGAGAGCGTAACCCATTTCGATTGCAAAAATTGGGAAGCACTTTGCAAGGTGTATGATTTTTATGAGGGTATGCTTGTCACCACGGATCTTGGTGATCCTGACATCGACCAAGACAATATGGACATTTGGGTCCTTGTTGAGACGCTTCCAATTCTACCGCTATGTGAGTTTCTCAAACATAGTTATTAACTAATTTATATTGTTCATTTTAAAATAGTTGACAACTTATTTTCGTTGTTCAAACAATGTGCAGAACATGGTAGACAGAACCTACTACACCGTTGGCTTTGAGTTAACTTATCAGGAGAAAAATCATCTCGTCGCAGTTTGTACTGATCTTGAGTATTACAATATCTATTATAAAACTCCTCCACATTATGGTCAATATGTGCCAGTAGTGCACGTGTTGAACTACAGTAACATCCATGGAGATGCCATGGTAAAAAAATTTAGTAGTACGACATCCGTGCATTTTTTGCATAAATTCCTTTAAAACTTAACTACATTGCTAACTACGAAGTTATTACTATGTTTTTCAACAGAAAATCCTGAACGATTGTATGCCTCATATGATGTATCAGAATGGTCGCCTTGATGTTTTGAACATTCGGCCAGGTCATCCTACGAATCTCACCTGTCCATATCGGATTTCTAAAAGAAGTGGAGACATGAAAATCAAAGAATGGAAAAAATGTATGGACAGTCGTAAGGAGGTACTTGAATGCAACATTGTGCGAAAGGCAAGAATTGGAGACAGGATAATCTCCATTCTTCATAATGGGGAGTCAGGGCCTATCTTGTTTCATGCTATTTTACCTAAGAGAAGGTAGTAGGTCCTAGTTAATAATACTCATGATCATGTGCTAAGAACAACTAAGTAGGATTAGTTAGATGACTATGATGATGATGTGGTATCGAGTAGAAGTTGTATGATCGATGATGATGAGTATGACTTATTATTATGACACCAATGATGAGTTATTTATTATTATGATCGATGATGCATGATGCTAAGTTGTTATATGAGCATGATTAGTTATTATATATAAAAGTGGGTGAAATGAACCCGGACCAGATTCAAGTGAAGCCAACATGTGGTGCACATCGAAAGTACTACTAATCCAAACTAGATCAAGTTTGGATTAGAGTAGTACTTTCGACATGCACCACATGTTGCCTCCACTTGAATCTACTCCACATTCATTTCACCCATTGTTATATATAATAAGTAATCATGGTCATAAAATCATATGATGAAAGTACTGTATATAAAACCACACAATGAAAATAACTAGGCAGTAGCGCTGTCCAAAGGAAAGGGCTACTACTAACTAGGCATAGCAGTAGCGCTCCCTTTCCAGCGCTACTGCTACTAGTTAGCCGTAACGCCTTAGTGGTAGCGCTGGCACCAACGCTACTGCTATGCATATTTCAAGCGCTACTACTAGGGTTTTCCCTAGTAGTGAAGGTCGCTGACGCACGTGCGGGCCTCGACGGCTCTACCTCCGCCTCCAGCCTTCGGGCGGCGGTGGCGGAGCGGGCGATGACCCCAGCGATCGACGATGGACTGGCGGCTGATACGTCTCCAACGTAACTATTAATTTTATTGTTCCATGCTATTTTATATTATTTTGGGGGCTAACCTATTAACCTAGAGCCAAGTGCCAGTTTCTGTTTTTTCCTTGTTTTTGAGTTTTGTAATAGCCTGATTTTTTCCGTTTCTTTTTCTTTTGATTTTCTGAGGTTTTTGCCTGGGTTTTCTTTTTCCGCGGCTTTGTGGTATGGAAACTGAAGAAGATGACCTCTTGTTTCTTTCCAGACTTGCTTCTCATCCTCAAACCCTTCCCAAACCCTTGCCATTTCCATCTTGGACTAAACCCCAATAATCTTTTCCTTGGGATATTTCCTTTTCTATTAGGCCTTGTTTGGCACAAGGGTGTTTGAGCCCCAATGGGGCTGGGGATTATTGGGGATTTGGTGAACCCCTCCCCTGCACCAAATCCCCTCTAATCCTCTTCCCCCTCCCAAACCCCTTCCCCATCTATCCACATATGGATGTTTGGCATGCAGAGATAATTTTGGGTTCTTGCATGAGAAGAGGAGGAAGGACATTGGGCAAGGGATCAGGGGAGCCATACCTCTGGCGAGAAAGCCAGTGTTCCGACTGGAGGAGGTGAGCAATCAAAAAGTCATCGTCGAGGTGGCAGGCTACATCGGGAGGCAGTGGTTGTGGCGGCAGCGTAGTCGAGCCGGATTGGAGGCTGGCTTTTGAGGATCCCCGACTTGGAGGCTGTCGTTGACGTACGCGTGGAGTTGGTGGGGGAGGCAGTGACGTGGTCAGAGCCGAGCCACGAGTTAGTCATGGAGGCGGCAGCAACGTCGTCGTTTGTCTCTACCCCGCCCAAAGCCGCGAGCGGTGCCTCGATGCGTAGAAACCCCGTGGGTGGAAGGGGAAATCGAGGGGATTGTAGGGGCTGGCCCGGTCAGGCTTGCTGGACCAAATAGCTGGTCGGGGAAATTTTGGGCTTTTTAGCCCAACAGGGAAAAGCCCCTAAAATCCCTCCCAATCCCCGGTTACCAAACAAGGCCTTAAGGGAATATCCCAATTTGCCCTAGGTTGTGAAGAAACCTATGTTTCTATCACTCCAAAAATTCCCAAATAATTCTCATAAATTGTTTGGGTAATATCTTCCAAAAATATGACAAAATATTTCCTTTGCCATGTTCCTCACCAGGCTCAATTAATTAATTTCCTACTCTGTCCTGAATGGCAGTTTGTGAAGCAAGTGCCATTTACCTTTGCCCAATTGACCCCAAATTTTTGGACACCTTTTCATTTACAAATAATTACCTCATGCCAAAATTCAACTTAATTTGCCTAGTAAATATTCCTGAGCAATTTTTCAAAGTTCTTGTCTGAGGGAATTAGTTGTGAAGGAAGTACTAGCTAGGTTAACCCAATTGAGTTGAAATTTTGCATGGTCCTTTCATAGCATCAAATCAAAGCCCTCCTCAAGATTTGAGCTCATGCAATGCATTCATGTGAGCTGAGCATCAAATCTTTGTCTCTGTCCAAATTTTCAGTTAGTGAAGCAAGTATATTTTATATTGCTCCATTATGTCTGAAAATTTTCCTAGGCCTTCTCCTATCTATATAACCTAGCTCCCCAAAATTTGGGCTCATTTCATATAGCCATTTTCCCTCAGGAATTTTCTCAAGTTCATGTTCAGAGAGGGCCATTATGAAGGAAGTACCACTTTGGCTTGTCCAAATGGTATGAAATTTTTATGGCACCCTCATATGCCCAAATCACCCTGACCTGCCAAATTTCAGCTCATGTGCACTAGTAGAAAAGAGGGCTTTCGTTCAGGCTGGGTCATCCCATTAGTCCCGGTTCAGTCCAGAACCGGGACCCATGGGGGCATTGGTCCCGGTTCGTGAGGCCAGGGGCCTGCCGGGCCTCGTGGGGGCATTGGTGCCGGTTCATCTGGCCCCTTTGGTCCCGGTTGGTGGGACGAACCGGGACCAATGGGCCTCGCTCCTGGCCCACCACCATTGGTCCCGGTTGGTGGCTTGAACCGGGACCACAGGCTTCCCTTTGGTCCCGGTTCATGCCACGAACCGGGACCAATGAGGTGCCTATATATACCCCTCGCCCGCGAGCAGAGCACCCCAGTGCTCTGTTTTTCTATGGCTGGCGAGAGGAGGGCTCTGTGGTGCTCTAGCTCCCCTCCTATGCACATGAGGTGTTCGATGAAATGCCCGAGCCACACTAGTTAAGCTTTGTCCTCTCGAAGCTCGACCTCAAAGCTCCATTTTCCTTGAGATTTGTCTAGGTTTAGCGGCCCATCACGTCCCATTCCCGTCTTCACCGCCGTCGATCGCCCGCACCGATCTCGTCGTCGGCACCACCGTGGTGAGCCTCTTGTTCTTATCTTCTTTCTGAAAGAAAAAAAATTCTTGCTTTAGATAGATACTTGTCTGATTTTCTTACTTTTATTATTCCTTGTTACTATATAGTGCGATGGTTTTGGTATCCGCCCCCGTCGACCCTCGTCCTGGCTATGATTCGGATGTGGTATATATTATCTTTTTATAACTATTTGGTTCATTAATTTTTATGACAATTATGCCGATCAATGTGACATAGATTTTATTTATCTAGGAGGTAGTTGAACCGGAAATTCCAACCGACCCTATTGTCGAGAGGTTAAATTTAGTTGAAGAAGAAAACAATTACTTGAAGGAAAAAATAAAAAAAATTGAGGAGGAGAAGATGATATTGGAGTTGCATGTTGCGGATGTCGTCGATGTTCACAAGATCAAGATGGATGCAATGCGGTTGAAGATGAGAAAGATTAGAAAATATGCCATTCATACCGAGGCTTGGTATCATTGTACCGTTGGATCAATTGTTACCTTGGTTGCGATTATGATCGCATTTGTTTTCGCATTGAAATGTTTTACATAGTTTCAATGTATGGTTTAATTAACTAGATGCTCTTGAGAGCTATATGTTGTTAGATGAGAACTATGTATGTACTTTGGTTTTAATGTGATGATGAACTTCTATTAATTTGGTCACTTAATTATCTATTCATGATGTTCTGTAATGGTTTTTGACACACTTAATTATATATAATGCACGCAGATGAACCGGCAATGGATGTACAGTGACAAACACACCCCCGAGTACATTAAGGGCGTGCATGATTTTCTCGAAGTGGCTGAGGCAAACAAGCAGAATGGTTTTATGTGTTGTCCATGCACTAAATGTGGGAATACGAAGTCTTACTCTGACCGGAAAATCCTTCACACCCACCTGCTTTACAATAGTTTCATGCCACACTATAATGTTTGGACAAGGCACGGAGAAATAAGGGTTATGATGGAAGACGACGAAGAAGAAGAGGATGATGACAACTATGTGCCCCCTGAATACGGTGTTGCTGCAATGGGGGAAGTTGCTGAAGATCAAGAGGAACCAGACGATGTGCCCAATGATGCTGCAATGGGGGGAGCTGCTGAAGATCATGAGGAACCAGACGATGTGCCCGATGATGATGATCTCTGCCGGGTCATTGTCGATGGAAGGACGCAATGCGAAAGTCAAAAGGAGAAGATGAAGTTCGATCGCATGTTAGAGGATCACAAAAAGGGCTGTACCCCAATTGCGAAGATGGCAACACAATGCTCGGTACCGTACTGGAATTGCTGCAGTGGAAGGCCGATAATGCTATGCCTGACAAAGGATTTGAGAAGCTATTGAAAATATTGAAGAAGAAGCTTCCAAAGGATAACGAATTGCCCGACAGTACATCGCAGCAAAGAAGGTCGTATGCCCTCTAGGATTGGAGGTGCAGAAGATACATGCATTCCCTAATGTCTGCATCCTCTACCGCGGTACGTACTAGGATCTGAACGTATGCCCAATATGCGGTGCATTGCGGTATAAGATCAGATGAGATGACCCTAGTGATGTTGACGGCGAGCCCCCCCCCCCCCAGGAAGAGGGTTCCTGCGAAGGTCATGTGGTATGCTCCTATAATACCACGGTTGAAACGTCTGTTCAGAAACAAAGAGCATACCAAGTTGATGCGATGGCACAATGAGGACCGTAAGAAAGACGGGAAGTTGAGAGCACCTGATGACGGGTCGCAGTGGAGAAAATCGGGAGAAAGTACTGGGCTGAGTTTGCAAGTGACCCAAGGAACGTATGGTTTGGTTTAAGCGCGGATGGCATTAATCCTTTCGGGGAGCAGAGAAGCAATCACAGCACCTGGCCTGTGACTCTATGTATGTATAACCTTCCTCCTCGGATGTGCATGAAGCAGAAGTTCATTATGATGCGACATTGATGTGTTCCTAAGGCCATTAGTTGAAGAACTTTTACAGCTGTGGAATGGAAACGGTGTACGTACGTGGGATGAGCAGAAATAGGAGGAATTTAACCTGCACGCGTTGTTGTTTGTAACCATCAACGATTGGCCCACTCTCAGTAACCTTTCCGGACAGACAAACAAGGGATACCACGCATGCACGCACTGTTTAGAAGAAGCTGAAAGTATATACCTGGACAAATGCAGGAAGAATGTGTACCTGGGCCATCGTCAATTTCTTCCGACCAACCGTCAATGTCGAAAGAAAGGCAAGCATATCAAAGGCAAGGCAGATCACCGAAAGAAGCCCGCCATGCGTACCGATGATCACGTACTTGCTATGGTCAATGATTTACACGTAATCTTTGGAAAGGGTCCCGGCGGACTAGCTGTTCCGAATGACGCTGAGAGACACGCACCCATGTGGAAGAAGAAATATATATTTTGGGACCTACCCTACTGGAAAGACCTAGAGGTCCGCTCTTCAATCGACGTGATGCACGTGACGAAGAATCTTTGCGTGAACCTACTATGCTTCTTGGGCGTGTATGGGAAGACAAAAGATACACCTGAGGCACGGGAGGACCTGCAATGTTTGCACGAAAAAGACGGCATGCCTCCGAAGCAGTATGAAGGTCCTGCCAGCTACGCTCTTACGAAAGAAGAGAAAGAAATCTTCTTTGAATGCCTGCTCAGTATGAAGGTCACAACTGGCTTCTCGTCTAATATAAAGGGAATAATAAATATGCCAGAGAAAAAGTTCTAGAACCTAAAGTCTCATGACTGCCACGTGATTATGATGCAACTGCTTCCGGTTGCATTGAGGGGGCTTCTACCAGAAAATGTCCGATTAGCCATTGTGAAGCTATGTGCATTCCTCAATGCAATCTCTCAGAAGGTGATCGATCCAAAAATCGTACCAAGGCTAAGGAGTGATGTGGCGCAATGTCTTGTCAGTTTCAAGCTGGTGTTCCCACCATCCTTCTTCAATATTATGATGCACGTCCTAGTTCATCTAGTCGACGAGATTGTCATTCTGGGGCCCGTATTCCTTCACAATATGTTCCCCTTTGAGAGGTTCATGGGAGTCCTAAAGAAATATGTCCGTAACCGCGCTAGACCAGAAGGAAGCATCTCCATGGGCCATCAAACAGAGGATGTCATTAGGTTTTGTGTTGACTTCATTCCTGGCCCTAAGAAGATAGGTCTCCCTAAATCGCAGTATGAGGGGAGACTGAGTGGAAAAGGCACACTGGGAGGGGCCTCAATAATATGCAGGGACTGATTTGTATTTTGCTTTTTTATAAAAATGTATATATGTTTGTATGTTCTCTGTGTATATATGTTCATATATGCAAAAAAGTTAGATTTATATATTTAGAAAAGTATTATCTATATATGTTCTCTGATTTAGTAGATTTTAGGTTAGTTTCATTTTTAGAAAAGTTTTATATATTTAGGAGAGGAAAAATGAAAATAAGAAGAGGAAAAAGGAGAAGAAGAGGAGAGGAAGAAAAGGAAGAGGAGAAGAAGAGGAGAGGAAGAAAAGGAAGAGGAGAAGAAGAAAGGAATAGAGGAGAAGAAGAAAAAAATAGAAAAAATTTCTATTTTTTCTTCTTCTCCTCTCTATTCCTTTCTTCTTCTCCTCTTTTTTTTCTTCTTTTTTTTCTTTGACCTTCTTCTCTATTCCTTTCTTCTTCTCCTCTTTTTATTTCTTCTTCGTCTTCTTTTTTTTATCGGGTCTATCGTCGATAAACCCCGTGTCCCGATAACTTCAACACGAGGGGGGGGGGTCGACTAACCCCCTCCCCGATCATATTATTTTCCCATGTATGTATGCAGAAGTTCCATTTTTAGAAAAGTTTTATATATCTAGCTAGGAAAGGAAGAAGAAGAAAAAGAATGAGAGGAAAAAGGAAAATAAGAAGAGGAAGAAAGGAGAAGAAGAGGAGAGGAAGAAGAGGAGAAATAAATAAGAAGAAGAAAAAGAAGAGGAGAAGAAGAAGAAAGAAATAGAGGAGAAGAAGAAAGGAATAGAGGCTTCTCCTCTTCTTTTTCTTCTTTTTATTTATTCTTCGTCTTCTTATTTTTTATCGGATATGTCGTTGTCGATATACCCCGTGTCCCGATAACTTCAACACGAGGGGGGGGGTTCGACCTACCCCCTCCCCGATAACATTATTTTCCCATGTATGTATGTCGTCGTTGTCGATATAACCCCCTCTCGGATAACTTCGACTGTGGTAACTTATACCACGGGAGCACCCCCCGGCCCTCTCGCTCGACCAAAACTCTCGAGGACACCCAAACCCTAGAAAAAAAACGATGTCGGTCTCCTACCCCCTCCCGCCGCGCCCCTACCCTTGAAGCGTTGCCGAGGCCACCCCAAACTTGGAATAAGCTAAGTCTACGTTTGCCAGTAATATATCCACATGTTGTCATGTTTGTGTAATAATCGCCATGTTGTAATATTTGCAGAAACAATGGAGTTCGGACGAGACGAGGAACAAGAACAGGTGTTGGGGGACATAATCTTAGCCGGAGGTGATGTCATGTCGTATCTTAATGACAATGATGGTCTGGAAGCAGAACATTGTGAAGAAGAAGCAGGCTACGGTGATCGAAGAGTGGAGGAGGAAAGACATGATTATGATGGCTCCAGTGACCCAATCCTGGTGCAAGACGGAGCCCCTGGTGACGGCTCCGGTGACCGAATAGCGTTCGGCCAGGTAAATATATTGGTTAATCCTGTGATGACTAGCTAACTGATGCATTCATTGTTTTGGTATGTACACATATTAATTAACTCTCGTCTAATTCTTCTTTTTTCTAGCCCTCCGGATCGAGCACAACTTCGGTAAAGAGACGAGGCCCGAAGAAAAAGTTGCGCTCGAATGAAAGGTTCGAGATCACAGAAATCGCGTGCGATGGCATGCCGATTGAACCCATCCGGACAAAGGAAGCATTTGCTGCTCAGTGCGGGGTTCTTGTTAGGGACAAGATCCCGATCAGCATCCAGCAATGGTGTAAGCCTAAGAACGAAGACCCTGAGGTGTCTTATGTTAATGATATGCAGAAAGATGATCCTTGGACTGAGTTGAAGGAAAATTTCACCCTACCGCCAGAGGAGGATCTGGAGAAGCCAGTTAAAGAGCAATAAATCAAGTCTCATGCTCTTAAGAAGATGGCAGACCTATTCAGGAGGTGGAAGAATGAACTGAAAACGTATGTCGACAAAGAAGAGACACCAGAATTCATCGGCAGATATGAGAAGATCAGAGATCACTGGCACGCATTTGTGGCCTACAAGACATCGAAAAAGAGTAAGAAGATGTCGGCGACAAACAAGAAAAATGCTACAAAGAAGAAGCTTCACCATCGCATTGATGCTATCACGGAGTCTCAACATTGCCACCTTATGACACAATGGCAGAAGTTCTCAGTCAAGGCGGCTGTTCGACCTACTGAACCCGGCGCAACTTTTCACTGTAGTCCGATTCCAGAAGGATATGCCAGGGTGACGGTGGACGAAATAACGGAGGGATTTGAAGATCTCCAGCTTGACTACCCTACCGGTGAAGGGGAGACTCGGCTGGGTTCTTGTCTATTGACTCCATGCCTATGGCGGAAGGATCTCATCAAGCTTCTGAACTGGACACCTCCGCCTCCTCCTCCTCCTCCGGTGAGTCAGGGCACTCTGCCTCCTCCTCCGGCGAGTGATCAGGGCACTCAGCCTCCTTCTCCGGCGCGTGGCGGCACTCCGCCTCCGTCTCCGCCTGCGCCGGCGCGCCCGAGCAGCCAGCCTCCTCCTTCTCCGCCTCATCAGCAAGGGCGGAAGAGACCGGCCGCCGCTCCGGCTGCTCCGGCGCGTCGTAGTCCTTCTCCTCCGCCTCGTAAGCAAGGAAAGAAGACAGCCACAGCCGCTCCGTCTGCTCTGCCAGCGTCTAGAGCAGTATAGCCAGAGGCGGGAGGCAATACATATTCGGTCCTTCTCTAAAGACTCCAGAGAAGTTACCATACGAGAGGAGCCCGGAGGAGAACGCCAAGATCGTGCGAGCCAAAGTCAGGAACTTCTTTGAAGGGGTGGAAGTAAAGAAACATCCACCTCCGAAGGAGAAGGTAGATCCGGTGAAAGCGAAGAGCACTCTGGCTGCCCTGAAAAAACCAGCAAAGTCTCCGTCGAAAGGCAACTATGACCGCATTATTGCAAAGTCATTTGTCGAAGCGGAGCGGTCGGGAAGTACTGTCAGTGATCAAAGGTTAAAAGAATGACGAGCTGGGAAAAAAATTCCCCAGCTCGGCGAACAAGCGAACCAATCGTGCCCCCCGCTCAAGGTGCCTACTAATGATCCGAGGATGGTTCCCGGTTATAGCAATCTTGGAGGTGGAGGAACACAAATACGAGTACGGGAAGCCTCTCGTCAAAGATGAAAGATCTCTAACAACGATGATGCAAAGATTCCATGATTGGTACATGAAAACCTGCAAAGAGTCTGGGGGGAGGAATACTTTGACGCTGAGAGTTAGAGAGGAGCATGACCTCGTTGGAATTGAACTGTTGAATGTTCCATTTGAGGAGTTCTTCTAGTTTTTCAATCAAAAGGCCCTCGATAAAGCAACAGTCACTTGCTACTGTCTGTAAGTAGTACTACTTCTGTCATTAAGTCTCTCTATACACGTCAGCTCTTTCATTGCATGTATTTATAATTATCCTCACTATATTATGCAGATTGAAGATCGCCGAATTGAAGAAAAGACAAATCGGTGATATTGGGTTCATTAACACAAATCTCATAAATGCAAAAGAGGTTAAATATCGTGCCGAAGATACCGAGGCCAACTTGCTACGATCGTTGGTAATAAATGAAAACAAAGATATAATACTCTTTCCTTACAACTTCAAGTGAGTGTTACTGTCTTGTGCATATTCGGTTTCCCTTATTAGTCCAGGTTATAGTAATGTAATTGATGAGTTATGCATGCGTGCGCAGGTTCCACTATATTCTCCTAGAGATTAAGCTTGAGCAGGGACTAGTAACCGTCTTAGACTCGAGACGAAAAGATCCCCAGGAGTATGCGGACATGACTCAAATGCTCGAGAAGTAAGTTAAATCGATCATTATCCACCATATCAGCAACTTTGTTCATTTCCTGATATATCAAGTAATTGTTTTCTTTGTCTAGCATGGTTTGGAGAAAATTCACCAAAAAAGCTCCGGGACTGCCGAAGAAGCTGCAATTTAGACACCCGAAAGTAAGTAATATAGTAACATGTTCCATGTATCTCCTAGTGATTTAAGCGCTAGTTTCATCAATACCATTTATAGCATGCTTGCTTATTAGTTTGATTGACCTCTATTTCTTGTAAAGTGGTTGTGGCAGAAACCCGGGAATAATTACTGTGGATACTACGTTTGCGAGTCCATCCGCCACACGACCTGTGAACGAGGGTACTCTGACGAACAATATGAAGTGTGTAAGCAATAATATTCACAATTTTATTTTATTACCATCATTTGTGTTGAGGTCCGATAAGGTCGCAACGGTCCTATAAGGTCGCGACGAGGTGGTCCCGAACTCTGAAAAAAACTGTCCCACCCACTCTTCCCCAATCCTCCTCCCTCCTTCCCTGACCATGCTGTCGCCCTACCCTGCGGCACACCGCCGCCCCAGCCCACGCCGCCCCGCCTCCCGGTGCGCTGCGGCCCCGCCCACGACGCCCCACCTACCCGCCTCCAAGCACGCCGCCGCCCTGTCCCACGGCCCCCGTGTCCACCTTCTTCACCGAGCTCCGGCCAACAACCGCCGCGACTGTGCCCCACAACCATCGGCCCACTTCCACACCTGCGCGCCGCTGCCCTCAGCCGGCAAAGCTCTCGCCGGACGCCGCCGTGCCCACCCCTCCCTTCCACTCGACCTCCTCCTTCCTCCTCGCTGATGCCGTGCGCACATCGCCGGATTCTCGTGCGCACATCCGCATCCTGGAAGTTCCATCACCACTGACTCCGGCAATGTGCCGCCAACCGTGGTCGATCCTACTCGGCGACTCCATCGGCTCCATCAGCTCCCCGTGCCCCGCTGTCGTGCGGGATCCCGGCGCGCCCCATCTAGCAAACCTCCACGCCGCTTGGATCCCCTCACTCTCGAGCTACAGGCTCTCGAATTCCCCCTGCTGCAGACCATCTTCTGCGCCGTCGTGCTCCATCCGGCATCGCTTAGTTGCCACACTGCCAACAACCAGCCTCGTACGGCCGCACGGCTCCCCTTGAACTGACGCACGAGTTCTTTTCCCTCTGCTTGTGCCGCGGCTCTTAGCAGGCCCCTGGTTCCGGCTGTCGCCCGCAAAAATCGCCCAACCCAACCTTCCCGTAAGCCAGCGCTCCTACCTTCTCATGGCTCGTGAACCAGAACAACTGTGTGTACATGGTGTGTATGCGTGTGACTGATGTGCATTAGTACTTGCCTAATGTGGAGGAATTCTCCGTTGACTTGCTCGTGACCTGCTTGGGCGTGTCTCATCGACCTTCCATGGCACATGTCGTTAACCTTCCCAGACGTCTATCATTGTTGCCGCACACGGCGCTTTGTGGTTTCCTCCTTGCGTTTACCTGGCACCTTCCCCCGTTCGTGAGGCTATGGCATCGAGCTGCTCCTGGCTTTGCTTGCTGTCATTTGAGATGTTGCTAGAGGCGAGCGAAAGGCCTCCCCTGCTAGCATGCTGCTCCTTGCTTCATCCACCAAAGGATCGAGCAGCAGCAAGAAATTACATCAGACCTTTTTTTCAGATCAAACTGGTACTGTTTTGTACTGTGTATTTCATAGTACAGTGAAGAGGAAAGAAAAGTCAGAGAGAGAGTGAGAGAGAGAAGATGAGAGTGCATAGCAACAGTTAGAGCATAAGATTGGAATGTGTGGCGAAGAAGGCACCACGTTTTCAATTGAGAACTGACCACTAGTTTTTCAGACTAGGTGTCTCTTTTTTAAGTTGTAAAACATTTACATGTCTAAAGAGATGAGAATTCCAATTCCTAAAGATGACGCGGTTCAACGTGCAAACCAATGCAAAAACTATACAGGTTCATCCACCAAAACATCATCAGTTCGTATGGAAAGAAATTTCAAAATATGAGAATGTAAAAATTGATTAAAAAATGTTTGTGGCAAGCAGCTAGATTCTATCAAATGAGTACTCTTCTGTATACTTGTGATAACACTAAAATACAAAATAAAATATGAAATCCATCGGGGTGAATGGGTGGGTGAGGGTTCATGTTAGAAAAATCGAGAGTGCACTTGGACAATTCCGCACCAAAAAAATGTGAACAATGGAACCTCAAATTCAATAATATGGACAATTCAAAAAATAATGAGAACACAAAAGGTACACACATTTTTTTGTATAAAAAATCCCATACATTCCCCCCCTTTCTTTTTAAAAAATAACCAAAAATTTCAAATTAAAAATAACACGGTAGTTCAATGTTTGTAACCAAAATATAGTTTTTACGCTTCTAAAATAACTCAAATTAAAATAACAGAGCAATTCATTTTTCCAAAAAATTATGGAGTTCCCCTTTTAAAAAACTAGAAGTCCAGATTTAATTAACAGAGTGGTTCGAAGTTTATTACAAAAACCAGTTTTTTTGTTATCGAATAAATAAAACCCGAAGTAATTCGATGTATAAGGAAAACCCAAAATTATTTTTGTTTCTAAGAAAAATAAATGTATGAAGTTAAACTTAAAAAGAATGGGTTGATGCTTATTTAAAAATCATATTTTCTTCTAAGAAGTTCAAATTAAAAAAGGGAGAAGTTTGAATGTTACAAAAACTCAGATTTTTTCTTGCTACTGAAGAATACAAAGAAGAAGTTCAAGTTCAAAATAAAAGGAACAACTAAAAAAGGTTAAAAAGTATTTCCCATTTAAAAAACTAGAAGTTCAAACTAAAAATACGAAGTGGTTTTATGTTTATTAAAAAATCTATTATTTTACCATTTAGAAAAAAACTTAGATATCCTTTATTATTAAAGAATCGACCATGAAGTTCAAATTGAAAAAGAGAGTCAAATTTGATGTCTAGTTAGAAACCAACAACAACTTTACTTGATAATAAAAAATGTGAAGTTCAAATTACAATAACATAGAAGTTCAAAGTATATTAAAACCTAGGATTTACATGATCAAAAAAACAAAAACCAACGCTATTTTGGGCATTTTTAAAGACAACTCATAAACATTGATGAATTTTGAAAACTCTTTACATGCCAAGGTTTCTCCCTATTCAAACTCTCTCCAACAAAACAAAATCATATGATCTATTTCGTTAAACGGTTTCAAACTTTGGTCTATATCAGTCAATAAAAATTAGTTTTCACATATCCAAGAAAGCTTTTAAATGTCATGCATTAAAAAAATTCAAAAAAATCAAAAATCATATCCAAGAAAGCTTAAAAGGTTTCTTTCAAGAAGTTCACGTGCTCTGTCCGAGGAAGTTCAATTTTTTTGCGAGATATGTTGACCTTGTATTTCCATGTTCGAAAACGAAAAAAATTGTTTTTTGCATTTTAAAGTAATTCCCTCAATCCACAAAGAAGTTCTGTTATTTTTTGGGAGAAATTTGATTTAAAAAAGAAAATAAAAATTCAAATTATAAAGATTAAGAAAATAAAACCAGGAAGTCCATATTAAAAAGATGGAGAAGTTCCATGATTATAGAAAACTCAGAATTTCCTCGTTATTAAAGAGTGGAAACAAGAAGTTCAAAAAATAACAAGAAGGACAACTTTTAAAAATATAGCGCTTCAAAATTCATAAAAAGATTAATAAATAAAAGCAGGAAGTCCATATTAAAAAGATGGATAAGTTCGATGATTACAGAAAACTCGGATTTCCGCGTTATTAAATAATGGAAACAAGAAGTTCAAAAATAAAAAAAAAGAAGTTCAACTTTTAAAAATAGAGCGCAAAATTCATAATTTTTTTTAGAAAATTCAGATTAATATTCATGAAAAACAAAATATTTTCACGTAACCGAGAGAAGTTCGGATTGATAACTGTGAGAAGTCCACGTACAACACGATGTGCATTTGGTATTAAAAAGGAATAAAAAAGCAAATACTAAATTTTTTGTTGTTATAAGTTCAAGTCCTCGATCGAAGAAAGTTAAAAATAATATTGTTAGAGATGTTTGTACAGAAGGAATATTATTTATGTAACACTAACGAATGGATGATAAAATTACAAATGAAAAATACCTCACAGAATTTCAACGTAAAAATAGCAGGAAGTTCACCTACTACACGGAATGAATATCAGATGAAAAACTTTTAAAATCGTCGCGAGTATGAAAAAATGACCAACACGGGAAAGTTGCGTGTTTACAATAGTTTTCCACTGGTATATCACTTGCTCAATTCCGGTGAGTGGATGGAGAGCTGCAAGCAGTGGATGGAGAGCTACTAGCAAAAAAAACACGTGAAAAACAGACTGAAGTTCAAGTAGACATGCCGAGAAGTTCAGGTTCTTCACGCGGTGCATTTTCGAAGAATCTGTTACGCGATAAAGGCAGAACGAATGATCTCACCATTTTCGAAATTACTTGAAAACGGTCAGGATTCATAGAAAACCATCAACATGAAAAAGTTTCACATTTTCCGTAGCTTTTCAGCGGTATATTATTTGCCCCATTCCGAAAAAGTTTGTAGAAATTACGGCAAAAATACGTTTTTAACCATTTTCAAAACTGACATAAAACCGTAATGAATTGGGAGAAACAATATATACAAAAAAGTTTCGCATTTCTTCAAGCTTTCCAACGCCATATAATTTGCTGCATATGGACGCACAGTTAAAAAATTAGCTCGAAAATATGAACTCGGTGGAACTTGTACCGTTTTCTAAATTACTTTTAAACAATTCAAAATCAGAAAAAACTTTTAACATAAAAAAGTAGCGCAATTTCATAAGCTTTCCAATGCCATATTATTTGCCTCAATTGGATTAGCCGTTTAGAAATGGCATCGAAAATACGAACTCGGGTGTTCGGTTTGCGAAATTTTACGATTTTCCGAATTACTCTTTAACCGTAGGGAATTAGAGAAAACTTTCAACAGGTGGAAGGAGTGGTTTTGCAGAAGCTTTCCAACGCCATATTATTTGCCTCATTCCGATAAACGGTTTAAAAATGCGATCAAAAATACGATTCACGTTTTTTGTATGAAGAAAAAACGGTTTTCAAAACTGCTCTTAAACCGCTTACATTTTGCCAAAAATTTAAGTTGGGTCATGATAATGATGTCCATAGCTATCCAACGGTATATCGCAAGCCCCATTTGGACACCTTTTAGCTGAAGTTCAACCTAGTACTCGGGGAAGGTCAGGCGCGTTACTCAGGAAGTTCATGTTGTGATCAGAATATTATTCTGATCCCGTGATCAGAATTGTGTTTATGTGTGTGTGTGTGTATGTATTGACCCCCTTGTTCAAATTAGATGTTTCGGATGCGGGATGAACTCCTAGCACCAGTTCGTATGCGAGCAATTCAAGAGGAATTGGCGGCATTCTTCCTTGACCACGTGATCGCTGAAGACGGAGAATAGTATGTGGACCCTGTGTTCATATATAATTAGGAAATTATATTGTAAGAGATAATGATTGTATATATGTAGCCGGTAGTGTCGGATAGATATACGAGAACTTGTTGTTCGACCAATCTCTCGGAGAAGGAGAGGTGGTCGATATCAGTTCTCTCTGTATGCATATGTTCTTGACGATCTTTTGTTTCCTTTATTTGCTTACTAGCTAGCGTGTCTAGTCCTCTCTATATACACGTATATATAGCGTCGTCCAAGCACGGACATAAGAGAGGACACTTCTCTCTATTAATTAGCTAGCTAACACAATATATGAAACACCTAAATTAAACCCCCAAAACCCCCCACCCCCCTCCCCCTTTCAAAACAAAAAACAAAAACCTCAGCCCCTGAAATGCTAATGCGTAGATGCCTATTGGTCCCAGTTGGTGCCACCAACCAGGACGAAAGGCCCTCCTGCCTGGGCTCGGCGCACCGGCCACGTGGAGGCCCATCTGTCCCGGTTCGTGTAAGAACCGGGACTAAAGTGTTAGGGCATTAGTAACGACCCTTTAGTCCCGGTTTACAAACCGGGACAAAAGGCCCTTATCAACTGGGACGAATGGGGGGTTTTCTACTAGTGGTGGCTTCTCCATGTGAGTGCTACTTCATAGTTTGTATTTCTATCCAGTCTGGTGGTTTGTACAGGAAGTACAAGATAAACTCCTCCTCTTGAGCTGAAACCGTGCCATTTCAGTCACCTTAGTGAGTGTTCAAACTCAGTCAAAGGACAGCCTTAATCTCCATGCGTGTGAGCCACAGCAAACTCCAAACACCTTGTTGTTCCTTTGTATCTTTGCTACATGTGGTCACCTCAGCGAGCACCATGCTTGTTTCTCTCTTCCTTGGCATCACCCGTTGCACACCTTGTCTCCCACACATGGTTTGGCCGATCAGAGCACGGGTGAGCGACGTGTGCCTGCGGTGACCATCGTTTTGGCATGTCACCCGCGCGCTCTGGTACCTCTGTCTTCTTCTCCGCCTCTGTGCTCTTACACCCTCAGCGCACGACCATGTCTAGTGCCTTCCCCGTCATGTCGCCGTCCCTCTGGAGCCCTTTCCCCCTACGTATTCTTCCCCGGTGACCCGTCTCCGTCGATAAACAGAGCGCGCCCGTGACAGCGTCGTCTTCCACCTCTGCGTCTTCTTCTTCATCTTATCCCCGAGCTTTGCCTCGTCTCTGTGAGCTTTGCCACTTGTTTGTTTCCTCCCTCATCGCCTTGCCGCCCCTCCCCATGACCCTTGGCCGTGCATGCCCGTCGCCGGAGCACGGACACGTAGCCACACGCGTGCCACCCCACCCCCTCGCTGCCCTGGCTATATAAGGGGACCCCGAGGTCGCTCAACCTCACCACTCACCTAACTTCACACCCAGGACCCTGCCTCGCCACAAGCCCAAGCCAGAGAAGCTCTCCTTGCCCGCCATTGCCGCCATCGCCGCCGCCTCGGTCCTCCTAAATTGGAGCCACCCGAGCCACCCCTCCACTCCCTTACCTCATCCACGTCTTCCTCGTACTTCGGCGATCCTCCCCACCTCCTCAACTCATCACCGGAGGCACCAGAGCCCTCACCCCAAGATCAACCGCCGCCCTCCCGATCTCTGTCTCCGTGTGGTGCCGCGGCTCTGCTCTTCTCCGGCGCCCGCTTCTCGTCTGGATGGGTGCGGCGCTCCTCCCCGAGGCCACCGGTGTCCTCTCCCTGGCCGGAGATGGCCGAAGTAGCCGTGCCCGATGTTGATGTGAAAACCGGCGGATCTCGGGTAGGGGGTCACTAACTGTGCGTCTAAGGTCGATGGTAACAGGAGACAAGGGACACGATGTTTACCCAAGTTCGGGCCCTCTCTATGGAGGTAATACCCTACGTCCTGCTTTATTGATATTGATGAATATGAGTATTATAAGAGTTGATCTACCTCGAAATCGTAATGGCTAAACCCTAGAGGTCTAGCTTGTATGGCTATGATAATGAGTATCCTATCGGGACTAAGTCCTCCGGTTTATATAGACACCGGGAGGATCTAGGGTTACACAAGGTCGGTTACAAAGAAGGGAATCTACATATTCATTCACCAAACTTGTCTTCCACACCAAGGAGAGTCCCATCTAGACATGGGTGCACTCTTCGGTCTTCGTATCTTGACAGCCCATCAGTCCGGCCCATGGCTAACAGGACGGACGCCCGAGGACCCCTTAGTCCAGGACTCCCTCAGTAGCCCCTTAATCTGGCTTCAATGACAAGGTATCCGGCGCGTAGTGCTGTCTTCGGCATTGCAAGGCGGGTTCCTCCTTCCGAACTCCAAAATAGTCTTCGGACGAATTAATCGTGTCCGGTCCTGTAACACACAGCCGTAGAGAGTATAGTATTCTACGTATCCAACCTGCTGATAACTTTTAATGACGTCACGCTTCTCAGTCATTATTTCGAACTCGTTCCCGTCACGCCATTCCACATTCCAGGGCATGGCTGTCATTGACACGACTTGTCGAAGTAGAGATCGTGTCCCCTAATTGCGGCATTTTCATCAATACGAACGTGGGTAACCCAACCGTCCTGCGGGAAAGATTCCTTAGGAATAGGCAGGTTCTTAGGCTTAGGAGGAGGCGTCTAACACCCGCTGCCTTTATAAAGGAACCAAGGGTCATCTTTTATGCCAAACCTCTCCTCAGCCTTCCCGACCTCGAGTTCTAGCACCCAAGGTTCGACTTCATCGTTTCAAGCCTCCCGTCATGTTCAGACCTAGCTCCCAAGGCCGATGGGTGGCTTTCATCATTACGGAGGAGGATATCGCAAACTTCGGACGGCCAGATATTTGACTCCGGAGGTCCACCACAGGCTTCCTACTCAAGGACAGGTTATTCCGACCACCAGATCCGGCGAGAGGGTCGTATTCATCTCCCACTTCCTGCGGGGGCTAGGGTTTGCTCTTCACCCCTTCGTTCGGGGGCTAATGTTTTATTACAGACTAGATTTTCATGACCTGGACCCGGACTCTAATCTCCACGTCTCGGCGTTTATCATTACATGCGAAGCCTTCCACCGAATCCCCCCAAACTTCGGCTTATGGCTCAAGACCTTCAGCGTGAAGCCGAAGGTAGTCGACGGGGAACAGGTGGAGTGCACCGGTGCTACGATCAGCCAACTCATCGGCACTCCTTGGCTAAAAGGTTCTTTTACCGAAGCTTCCTATCATTGGTAGCGGGAGTGGTTTTACATTACGGAGCCCCGCGGCACCAAGTTAGCTGCACCCATATTCCGTCCTGGCCCATGTTACATCTTGCAGCATGGGTCAACAAGGGGCTGGACTGGGGATTAGTTGATGAAGTGCACTTTACATAGCTGCATCTGAACCCTCCTCGAGAGAGACATCGATCTTGTCAACGTGACCCAAGTGATGTTAGCTCGCCGAATCCTGCGGTGCCAACGCAGGTCCCACTGCATGTGGGAGTTTAATCCAGAAGGACCACAAACCCTCCAAAACTTCTTCGGCGCCACACACGAAGGGATGTGGAAGATATTTTTTGGGAAGAAGAAACATTGGTCGAACACTACCGAAGGTGCTGGCCTTAACAGCAACCGTCCAGATACCCCGGTCAGCACTTGGCTCCCGAACACTTTGTAATTATGCATGTCGTAATATGGTACTGAGCAGGCTATCTTCTTCCAGGGCTGGACCAAGAAGGCGGAACTAATTATGTGTTCAGCCCGGGGGCCCAGCGAATCCTGTTCTAACAAGGATGCTGGCCCTGGCACCATACCAGATGCCCGCGAAAGAAGGCGAGGCGGAGAGTGAGAGGACCAAAGATGGCCCCTATTCCAAGGGTGCATCGGACATTGCGTCCGGAGGAATCAAAGTCCCATCATCTGAAGACAAATGTGAAGGGGGGCCACTATCTCCTTTCCTCCTAGGAAGAGAAGGGCTGCCTCCGAAGATTGGGAGAAGCAGGCTTCTAAGCGAGGCAAGATGCCTCAGGTGGTTGGCTTGGGCTTAGAGGACGTTGAAGCATAGTCTCAAGACGAGGACAAGCCTCGGGCCAAATCGTAAGTGAATCAAGGCTGTTTTAAACATGTCCCGTTCCTTCCTTATAATGCCTGATTTTTTTTGTTTTTGCAGTTCACCACACAGTCTTCCTCAACAATCCTCTTCCTCGGGGGACCTTCTCCTAGAGATGATGGAAAGCGAGACGCCCCCACCATACTCTCCGTCCAATAGGGCAGACGACTTGGAGGTGTCGTCGTGGAGGGTCTCCCCCGACCAACAAGTGGTGCAAGGGATGATGAAGACATTGCCCGAAGGTGATACTTCGGTGGCCCAGGGTCCAGGGGACAATAATGAGGGCCCCGAACAATCCGATATACAGTCGGATACAAACGAATGGATTCTTTCAAAGGGTGGCCGTACTCCTACGGCAGCCTGTAGAGACCCAGAGCCGCCGGATATCTTGATGAACATGCTGCGGCACGCGTCCGTCTAAGAGGAACATCGTACCTTAATGGGCACGGTGGTTGAAAAGGTCCAGTCCGCGAAGAGCTGATTGGATGACGCCTTTGCGAGCCTACTAAGAGGCTTCGAGGTTTGTACTGTAATATGTGCAATTATGTGTTATTCGCAAAACACACATGTGTATAGATAGTAGCCCCTGATACTCGGGTTGGCTTCCCATGGGAGGCGAATAGAGGATCGAGAAGAAATATTCAAGGACTAATCTGATTAACTTGAACACAGGTTGCTTCCCCCTGGCTACTTCCCGGACTACGGATATTGCCGAGCTGCAGCGCAAGCTTGATAAGGCCAGGGATGACATTGCATTAATCAATATGCGTCTTGACGAACCGCAAGGTATGTATTCGGGGCTGTCACTTCACATACATTTTTGTGATATAAGCATGATGCTTAAATTTATATACTGTAGTATGCATGGCTGCAGATGGTGCTGCCCCGTTGAAATTCTTCGGGCGGAGATGGACCGGGCCAAGGAGCAGGCCCAGTGTAGTAATGCGGCTGCCGAAAAGCATCGGCTGAGCTAAAAGCCGAATGAGCTGCTCGGCGTCAAGAGACGAGGAGAAGATATCCATGATGGAGCTCGAACTAAGAAATGCTGCTAGCCACTGTGAACTCCTGTGAACCAAAAAGGCCGAAGTTGACAAGGCCTTGTGAGAGGCGAGAGAAGCACGGTCTGAAACCAGAGCTGCCCGTGAGGAGATCCAGCAAGCTAGGGAGATTGGGGCTGGTGAGCCATTTTTGCTACAGACTATGTTTGACGATCTAAACTATGCTCAGCTTAACCAATTGTGGAGTTCTCCGGACAAGTTTTTAGACTTGCCAAAGAGTTCTGGTCCCAATTTTACCAGGCGCGAGAGGGGTACGCAACGGAGAAGCTTTTCTGGCCCCAATTCAGCGTGTCGAAGCGCCCCCTGTTGCTAAATGAGCAGATATCCCAGTGGGCCGAGCTTCATAGGATATCCGGCGCTGCCATGAAGAACGTCATAACCCGGTTATGGCCGACTGAGCCTGTTCCGAATAGTTACTTCGGTTTGTTGCAACGGCTTGTTGACGCTGTGCCACGTATCGACACTGTGAAGTGGTCGGTGTGCATCGAGGGTGCACAGATGGCCTTTGCCTGAGTCAAGACATTCTGTTGGAAGATGAAGCCCATCGATGTTGCGGTGAAGAGTGCACCCTAGGGCAAGGACCACCATGAACCGGAGCATTATTTTGAAGACGTCCTAGTGGCCGCCCACTTGATAGAGGGCCAGTGCTCGAAAGACAAAATGTTCGAGTGAGGTGTATGAGAATTATACGAGACAATTTTATAGTTAATCTATTTTTATATATTGCTCGAAAGTTTGTGTTCCTCCTATGCGGCCGTTTTAATATACTCTTAAAGTTTTCCAGTCGTCGGCTTCAGCCCCCTCGCAGGATGTACGGGGGTGTACGGAAAAGCATTTGATCACTCTTGACCCAACGTCTTGGTCCGTTGAGGTGTCAATGCGGCGAACCAGGCAAGCAGACTATAGGGCGTTAACACTTTCACTTAGCCATAGGAGTTTTATGGTGGGTCTACGACATAGCCCCCGGTATGTATGCGGCTTATTCATACGATGCGTCTACATATTTGATCGAAAAGAGGACCTTCGTGTGACACGGAGGAATCGCTATAGATTCTGATAAGTCATCGAGTGGTTGACCAGCTCTCGCCGCATCATGACAGTCAGTTCTCGGCTTTCTTTACTGAGGTGCTGAGCCAGGTGAACTGGAAGCACAATCGCAGTAGTTCTCCCTTTACTACCCTAGCCGATATAGGGGAACGTAGGATAGTAAGCACAGGAGCCGGGCAACCCAACTATTGACCCAAGACATGATTCGGAGCTGATGCATGTAAGGCCAAACTCACGATGCCGAAGTATGTTGTGACTTTGTTGGCAACTCAATTGTTCCTGTACCGAGCCCCTGGCAAGTTTAAGCCGGGGTATATCTATGAAACAACCATAGGAGGCGTATTCATTTGTGAAAGACGCGTATAATTAATACGGGTAATGTGAACTCGGACCTGAGTGATATGCCAAAGATTACTTGATATATATATAAAGGCCACGACCCCATCTATTTGATATGCCCCGGGTCGAAGGTAGAGGAAACAGGCATGTTACAGGCTCGAAAAAGAGTGCGGTCTACAAAAAGTTATTTTGGACCTCCTGTCGCATGTCTGTGCCGCCTGTCCTCGGTGAGGGGAATCCTTGAAGGAAGTAGCCCCGTAGGTGAGTGTATGGATCCAAACTCCGATAGAGTCGGTCTTAGATGTTTATCCTTTGTGCCACCTATTTTTAAGAGGTAATGAAGAAAGAAAAAGGAAAGTAGATAAAAATGTTACCGGAGTGCTTGCGCACTTGTCCGTATTATGCTTCCGCCAATGCCCATGGCATCTTCAGTGCGTAGTTATGTATGTGCAGTATCGTTTTAACGGGTATATGAGATGGGCAACGGAAGCCGAACTGCTATTTCTGCTCCGGATTTGATCGATCTTCGGGGTGAAATTGCTTCTGGCCTCTGGCATTTGGCTGGTGAACCGCTTCGTCGTCCCTGTTGCCTGGCGGCCCCCTTCCCTTGTGTTCGGCGTTGAGCTTGCCGGCCTACTTGAGGACCCAACAGTTTCTATTGGTATGATTAGCTGGTTTATTGGGGTGGCCGTGAATCTGGCAGGGTCAGTCCAGTATCCTGTCTAGGTTGGATGGTCTGTCTCTATTCGCTTTGAATGGCTTTTTCCGTTGACCGGGCTTGGGATTGCTGAATCCGGCGTTGACCGCTAGCTGTGTCGTGTGATCTTTCATTATCATTGCGACTGTTGTGTTTGCTTCGTCGTGGCTTGCCATTGCCGTCTCAGATTTCGGAAATGCCCAAGTCACTGGCGCTATTGCTTCTACGAGCGAGCCAGCTGTCTTCTCTCGCGCAAAAGCGGGTCATTAGAGCGGTAAGGGCTGTCATCGATCTAGGTCCTTCTTGACCGAGGTGGCGTGCATGCCATTCATCCCGGATGCTGTGTTTAAAGGCCGCAAGGGCTTCCACATCCGGACACTCGACGATTTGGTTCTTTTTAACTAAGAACCTAGTGCAGAGCTGCCTAGCTGACTCTCCGGGCTGCTGGACATTGTGACTTAAGTCGTTGGCGTTCGGGGGCCGGACATATGTTCCTTGGAAGGTTCCCAGCTGCCAATGGAATTTTCCGGCAGACTGTTTAACCAATACCGAGCTGGTCCTTTGAGTTTTTGTGGTAATTATTTGAGGGCATGAAGGTCATCCCCACGGGCCATGTGGATATGGAGGAGGAAGTCCTCAATCCATACTGTGGGATCCGTTGTTCCATCATATGATTCAATATTAATAGGTTTGAACCCTTCTGGGAAGTGATGCTCCATTACTTCGTCTGTGAAGCAAAGAGGGTGTGCAGCGCCTCTATGTTGGGCCACACTGCGACGTACCTTCGATGGAGTCCGTTTGTGGTTTTCGGCGCAGGCATGGCCAGGTTTGTCACGTCCGAATAGTTGGCCGTCTTCGTGTGTTGAGGTATATCCTCGCGATCCGTAGGTCGCTCTTGAGTGTCCTGCTCTACTACCCAGGTCCTATTGATGGTCGTATGCACAACCCCGAGCTATTTGGTTCTTGCCTTTACGGTGAGGTGGGGCTGTCTGGTGTTCGGCTTGAGTTGCCGCTTTGCCTGGACCAAGTTGTGGTCGACCTGACACCTTGTGCGATAATGGCATGGGCTCGAGCGCCTTGTCGTCGCCCTGGGGTAACAATCTACTCTTTGGGTAGCTTTTGGCTGGGCCGCTAAGGCCGTGTTCTTAGGCGGCTAGGACTTCGTTCCATCTATCATTGAGCAGATCTTGGTCATCTTGAAGCTGTTGCTGCTGCTTCTTTTTCAGGCTCCTTGCAGGGGCTATTAGTTGGCGCTTGAAGAGCTCCTACTCAAGAGGTTCCTCAGGCATGATGAAATCCTCGGTGCCGAGGCTCACCTCATCCTCAGAGAGCGGAAGGTAATTGTCTTCCTCCGAATCTTCGTACGTGGCCTGTTTACCAGGGCTAACCTGCCCGTCTTCCCGTTTATTTTGGTCATTAGCTGTGTCAACGGGGTCTTTGTTGTCAGTGGCATCATCTTCCCTACCGTTAATGTTCTCGGAGTCGTAATCAAGTGTATCGGTCGAATCCTCGACCGTGGCTATGAAGTGGGTGGTGGGTGGGAAGCAAAATTCTCCGTCGCCAGCCCCTGGTTCGAGCCGGATATAGTTCGGTTGTGAATCCTTCATCAAGGACGGGTTCTTTAAGAAACTTAGCACATCGCCAAAGGGCGTGTGCTGGAAGATGTCTGCGGCGCTGAATTCGAAGATCAATAAATGATCAAGCTCGACATTCGCGGGTTCACGTGGTTCGAAACTTGCGTTTGGAGACGAGTCCGGAGTTCTGGTGACAAAGACGTCGTAAGAGGTTAAGTCTATGTGCTGCTCCAACACTGTGGGATCTATGGCCTCGGTGCTGGGGTCGATCCTCTCGTCCTCGGATGGCGCAGTCTGCTCCGCTCTAAGGCCAGAGTAGTTATAGGAGCAATTTCCTAGATGCGGTCTAATGACAGATTTAGCTCATGATCATCAGGGTGACCGGGAGCGGCTACCGCGGTCTCCAATCCGGCGAAGATCAAGTCTCCACGGATGTCCGCAACATAGTTCAAGCTCCCAAATCTGACCTGATGGCCAGGGGCATATCTTTCGATCTTCTCCAGATGGCCAAACAAGTTGGCTCGCAGTGCGCAGCCGCCGAACACGAAGATCTGTCCGGGGAGGAAATTTCTCCTTGGACAACGTCAATTTTGATGATTGAAGGGGCCATCAAACCTTTTAGCGGCGGCATAGAGAAACTCTCAATGAAAGCACCAATGTCGGTGTCAAAACTGGCGGATCTCGGGTAGGGGGTCCCGAACTGTGCGTCTAAGGCCGATGGTAACAGAAGACAAGTGACACGATGTTTACCCAGGTTCGGGCCCTCTCTATGGAGGTAATACCCTACTTCCTGCTTGATTGATATTGATGAATATGAGTATTACAAGAGTTGATCTACCTCGAGATCGTAATGGCTAAATCCTAGAGGTCTAGCTTGTATGGCTATGATAATGAGTATCCTATCCGGACTAAGTCCTCCGTTTTATATAGACACCGGGAGGATCTAGGGTTACACAAGGTCGGTTACAAAGAAGGGAATCTACATATTCGGTCACCAAACTTGTCTTCCATGCCAAGGAGAGTCCCATCCAGACACGGGTGCAGTCTTCGGTCTTCGTATCTTCACAGCCCATCAGTCCGGCCCATGGCTAATGGGCCGGACGCCCGAGGACCCCTTAGTCCAGGACTCCATCACTCGGCGACTACAGCGCCCCTGCCCCGCGTTCTGTCGAGGAGAGGAGGAGCGGACGCGGGGGAAGAAGAAGCAGGCGTGGGAGCAGAGTGGACACGGCAAGTCCCAGAGTATGTTTTCATTTTCTCGAAAACGGAATCTCGTATGTAACGCTTTCTTCTTCTGAAACCATATTTACCCTCTATTTCAGCCCGGAATATGTTTTCTTAGTCAGGAAGCGTATTTCTAATTTTGCGCCTCTGTCTTATCCACTCAGGGACCCGGCTGTGAATATTATTTTTACAAAAAAGTTCCTGATCTTCTACACCTCATAACTCCGCAACCGTAACTCCGATTGAGTTGAATGCAAAGCCCACTTCTTTGTCTCGTCGAGCCCGAACTTTTGGTACCATTTTCACTATGGTTTTACATACTAGAAATGACCATTTTACCCTTGTCCCTAATCAGCCCCCTCCGAGAGCGAATCTCTTCCGGCGATTCTTTCTGCGGTTGTTCCGCACTCCTCCCCAGAGCCTTCTTCATCCCCATGCAAGACACAACCACCATGTGCATGATAGCCATGCAGAAGCATTGGTTTTCAACTTGAATCTTTAATAATTGTCTGTTTGTTTTGCTACTGCAGTCGGTATTTCGGTTATGCTTATGGATTGGTGTTTACCGTCAATCACTCCGTTATTATGTTCTTCATGCTAGTATTACTTTAATATTGGCAATCTTTGGTAGTAGTAAATGTTGGTGATGGTCTTCGGTGCCTGACTATCGTCTGTTTTGAGTACCGTTGTTATGCATGTTCCTTTGCATACAGTTAATTAAATACTTGCATGGTAGTTTTATCGTTATGTTATTGCATGGTATTTATTGTTGATGCTAGTGGTCGTGTTATGCTATGGGTAGTGTTCTAGTTGTGATATCCATGCTCGTTAGTATGCCATGCTCATATGGATAAATGGTTAAATGTTGTTATGCTCGTTGATTGGGATGCACCCCCATGCTTATGTTAATATCATGTTCATGCATTGTAGTGGCACCATGTTATTTTTATCATGACTTAGCATATTGTATTCAAGTTTAACCGGATTAAATTAAACTTGAACAACTATTGGTTGAGTCATGGTGCCACCATATCGAGCTGACCAGTGCAACCACGCTTACCTTATGGGTGGGGGGGTCCTAACTGGGTCTATTGTCATGCCTCTTGCCGGTGCCTCCCGCGAGGGAAGGTTATGCGCGGGCGCTACCTTGGTCGGGTAGGACGGCATAATCCTTGTGTGCCTGTTGGTTTTGTAGGGATCCTTGTCCCCGATTGGGACCATTTTGCCACGACGATGGTCATTGGTGCCTTTGGTAGGCACAGGGCCACCCAGGACTTAGCCCAAAGGGCAGTTGGTCGGAGTGGCCGGGAGAGTGTTATGGCAGTAGGACGGTTTTGTCGGAACTCCGTTGGTTCACCCGAATGTGAGTGCGAGGCCATGGGTTCCGTGGTGTGGGTACAGTGTGCTAACCTTTGCAGAGTGTGTGTGTTAAATCTATCAATAGTCGTGCCCACGGATAAGGGCCTAGTTTGTGTCGGTCACACTATGGGTCAACAGTAATAATAATGATGTGTTTAATAATAACCCTGGTTCGATGATGAAAGAAGTTGGTTGATATTTATGTGATCGAGAGAGGATCACTGTGGTATTGTGATTACCAACTTGTTTGATATTTGGGATGTTTTGCGAAAGTCAAGGGTAAAGGTCAATCTCCTTGTGGTCATAAATGATTACTACGGTATTGTTAATACCATGCTTGATTGGATCCTGAGATGATCATGTGATGTCCGTGACGGTAATTGATGCATGTGATGGTTACGAGGTAACCTGAGCAGAGTAAGTTGGTGCATGATAGTTTCATCATGTTGCATGCTAGTCTCATCATGTTCATATGTTTATGCCATGCTCGTATTGTTCTAGCTGTATTATTTTGTACATGCCATGTTGTTCTGATATTATCATGTTCATCATTGCTTAATAATCCATAATTGCCATGCTATTGTTTGTCTTGATTGCTTTGGTTGTTGTGAGCTTGCAAGTGTATTCAATGTACTGACCTGGCGTGTCATGCCAGTTTGCAGGTCATGCTAGATTTGATTGGTTGTTTGCCGTGGATTCCTTTTTTGCGAGATAGGATAAGCGTTCTAGCCAGAGTCCCTGCGAAGTGGAGTTCACCACCGCCGATGTTGTTCCGCTGCCAGGAGTTATTCCGCTGCATCGTGTTGTTCTGCTGCTTGCATAGAGCAACCATGGCAGGCGTAGTGTCGCCGTGCTGATGTAATCACCTTGTACCCATATAGATTGTAATAAAGAGCTGAGTTGTTCTATGCTAAGCAATGCCGTATTCCAGAGGACTTGTCCTTGATCG
Source organism: Triticum urartu (assembly GCF_003073215.2). Taxonomy (NCBI): domain Eukaryota; kingdom Viridiplantae; phylum Streptophyta; class Magnoliopsida; order Poales; family Poaceae; genus Triticum; species Triticum urartu. The sequence continues at coordinate 57,578,034 of NC_053028.1, forward strand.
CTGGGCTGGAATACGGGGCGTTCCGGTTTCTCTGAGCCAGGGTGCCACAAGTTTTGCAAAAAAGGAATACCAAACAGAGTCCTAACGAAATAAAACCTTCGCGATGATTTTTCTTGGACTAGAAGACACCCAGGAGACTTGGAGTGCAAGTCAGGAGAGCCACGCGATAGCCATATATGTGAATATTTAGGAGGAAGATCTTGGTCAGGGGGTCACCAAGGGGCCCATAAGGTTGGAGGGCACGCCCAGGGGGTAGGGCGCGCCCCCTACCTTGTGGGCCCATTGGTGACCCCCTGACCTAGATCTTCCTCCTATATATTCACATATATTCCCAAACTACTAGAAAAATCCATGAAAACACTTTTCCACCGCCGCAACCTTCTGTTATGGTGAGATTCAATCTAGGGGCCTTTTCCGGCATCCTGCCGGAGAGGGATTCGATCACGAAGGGCTTCTACATCAACTCTATTGCCCTTCCGATGAGGCATGAGTAGTTTACCACAGACCCACGGGTCCATAGCTAGTAGCTAGATGGCTTCTTCTCTCTCTCTTTGATTCTCAATACCATGTTCTCCTCGATGTTCTTGGAGATCTATCCGATGTAATTTTCTTTTGCGATGTGTTTGTCGACATCCGATGAATTGTGGATTTATGATCAGCTTATCTATGTATATTATTTGAATCCTCTCTGAATCCTTATACGCATGATTTGATATCTTTGTAATTCTCTTCGAACTATTGGAGACCAGCTGGCTTTTTGCTGGAACCATGCCGGTGAAAAGCTACAGCCAGCTTTGCCGGCGATGGAAATGACGCACTCCGGTGCTACAACCGGCTGGTTTTTTTGTTGGAACCGGGCGGCGAAAAAGTTGCATCCACACCGACCAGCGTTTGCAATCGGACGACCACTCCATTTGTTCCTGGCGCCGACTTTTTTGTTTTGCTACAACGGGCAAGTTTTTGTGCCGGATTAGCGACATGTTTTGTTGTTAGCGTCGGTGGCGACGACATGTTTTTTCTGCTGGAACCAGCAACATTTTTTGCTCGAACTATGTTTGTTTTTTGCTACCACGCGACTTTTTTTTTGCTGGAATGAACGCCAAATTATTGCAATTTTTCTACCACCGCCATTTGGATTTGCTGGAACTGGCTCCAGTTTTTGCTACCACGGGCATTTTTGGGTTGCTGGAACAACACCCAATTTTCCATTGTTTTCTACCACTTGTGTTTTAATTTGCGGAACCAATTGTATCTTTTGCTACCATTGTTGCTTGCTGCAAGCCATGGCGTCGTCGCCATTGATTCTGCAGGGGAGACATGGGGGTTGGCAGCACCAGTGAGGGGTGCGCGGGTGGCTACTGTTGATTGCGAGGGGATGGATGCGCACTACAAGATTCATTGGAGGGGGGTTGCAGCCACCATGGCTCCCTATGTTTTCTTTTCTCAGCTCAAAAAAGGCGATCAGCGATGGCGGCGGCCGAGGACAGCGGTGAGAGTTGACGGCGAGGCAAGCCGGCGGGGGCAGGCGGCGACGCAACGACTGTCTATGCGGCGAGCAGAGTTGCGTGGCGACCAGAGAAAGACGACGAAGAGAAGGCACACACACGGAAGGGGATAAAGATGTTTGTCGGTAAGGATCTGACGGCCCATATAAACGGAATCAGATGGCTGGGGCGCGATCGGCCGAAATTTGGGCCGATCTTCCGGCGCCTATCACTATCCTATATAGACTAAAGCATAGCCTGCCCTCTCACACCTCACATGTCCATCAGGAAGTTCATACTAGTTACTTCCATGTTTTTGTGGGTCTTCTAACTTTCTTACCTGGTGCTATGGTTATCCATAAAAAACAATTGTAGCCATTGGAGCCTGTTAATCCAAAAATGTTACATTATGCAAATATAGTTATTTAAACTTGTTTATGACAACATTTTGTTGCAGTTCCTATAGTTTCTTTAACTTTAACATTGTTGGTTTGCTCTATTTTCTCTAAACTTGGTTGACCAAAGATGGCTTGTTTGTGTATTAGTTGTGAAGCAAACCAAAATACACTGCCTTGTAAGACACTTGGTGGTTGTTTCTTTTTCTATTGGTTGCATGGATCATGTGTTGTGAGATCTTTTGTATGTCAATTACCTAGATAATGAGGTCTGTAGATATGTAGATATATGTGTGGTTGAAAATCCTACTGGGAACTCTAGTCATAATTGCTTTTCTTGTAAGTGGTCATAATTAATTTGATAGAAATCCATATTGTAGTCTGGTGTCTTACACGCTTGACATGTCCATCAGCATGTTTCCCTGTTCATATTAGTTACCCCTGTATTTTTTGGGGGTCTTCCTATCTGGTGGCTTTTCAGGCTAAGAGCAAAGTACAATAATTGGCTTATAGCCTGCCTACATGGCATTTTTACTTATGTGAAGGAGAGAGAAGTGAAAAATGGTTTGAGTGGGATCGCATGCAAGACCCGAACTATATGCATGTTCCTAGGCAAAAGTAATAAATAAGATGAAAGAGAAAGAGAGAGGACTACTCTAGTGGCCAACCTCAGACTACCCATAGTGGGAGTAACATAAGTGATAATATCACTTATATCTAGGCAAAATAGATGATGTGACAAGTAATTAATGAAAAAGAGGCATGTGGTAACATAATATGTTACTCGCACCGTGTGTCGGTGTACAAAAGTAGGGGCTCTCCTTTTACCCCTCTACTTGTGCACAGGCAGTCAGAGCCGCACCTGCGGCGACGCTTAGCGGGGCAAAGGGAGGAAGCAGAAGCACATAATACTAGAGCGGCACTCCAGCCAGGGGCACAAAAGATTGAGCAACAAAACGGGTTTTTCCTTAGGCAAGATCCTTGCGGGGTGGCCTACGCAGCCCCGGCAAGAGCCTTGCCGGAGCAGCTCACCAACGCCAACATCGCGGCCACCCTTGAGCCTAAGAGTACCGACACCAACAACAACATTGGAACCAAGGCTCGGGGAGCACCTGCATAGTTGGCATGCAGATCTTTGTGAAGACAAAGAGCCCACAAGACTAGACGATGACCAGAAGACAAGAAAATCGCAAGCCCCCTTGCCAAGGATGCCATCGAGGCCCCGACAAGGCTCCTTGCCGAAAACACTCGCATGGCCCCGGCAAGACTCTTGCCGACGGTGATCACAAGACCCTAGCAAGACCCTTGCCGAGAATATAAACGGGACCGCGACAAGACCTTGCCACCCCGTCACTGCCCTAGCTCAGCGGCCAACCCACCAACTGAGGCTAGTACCCACGTGGCAGTACGTGGATGCTAATACAGCTTGTCAAGCACCTGCGTGGTGGCATGCAGATCTTCACGAAGACCCTACCACCATGCCATCTCAGCAGCCTGCCAGCTTACATGGCGCTGCATGCCTCATTAACCTGGACGCGTAATGCGCCTTGTCCCGTAATGAGCCTCGTTGCCATCCCCAATATAGCAACGGGAAACCTAAGGAGCGCATTTAATGTGCCTTGTCCCGTAATGACAGGCGATAAGCTTGTACACTATTTACCTTTCCACCTCCTGTGTGCCACTGTGGCGGCCCCTTTTTGACTATAAAAGGAGGCCCGAGGCGTACTGGAGAAGGATTTCGATCTTCTGGACTACGCATGCGCCGCAGCTAGTTCGGAAGCTCAAGAACACTCAAATATACACCAAAGCAGGATTAGGGTATTACGCATCCATGCGGCCCGAACTTGGGTAAACGATCTTTGTGCTAGCTACTAGACCTGGTCTCTGCACAACCCCGCGCCCGCCAACCGTGGAAGCGATCCCAGTGATTCCATAGGTATTGTTTCTGCCGACATCTTTGGCGAGCCAGGTAGGGGGCCGCAGTTGTAAAAATTTGGTCTAGCAGTTAGTTTAGCAGCTCTTCATCGCCATGGATCCCAAGTAGAAGACGATCACGGTGATTGGTTCAATGGGAGCTGAACGGCCCGTACCAGTGCAGGCGAGTGGTGGGGAGGCGCGACCCGTGAATAGCCATATCGCTCTGGCAATCAAAGCCCGGCGAGCGGCTGAAGGAAATATGCCCTAGAGGCAATAATAAAGTTATTATTTATTTCCTTATATCATGATAAATGTTTATTATTCATGCTAGAGTTGTATTAACCGGAAACATAATACATGTGTGAATACACAGACAAACAGAGTGTCACTAGTATGCCTCTACTTGATTAGCTCATTGATCAAAGATGGTTATGTTTCCTAGCCATAGACAAAGAGTTGTCATTTGATTAACGGGATCACATCATTAGGAGAATGATGTGATTGACTTGACCCATTCCGTTAGCTTAGCACTTGATCGTTTAGTTTGTTGCTATTCCTTTCTTCATGACTTATACATGTTCCTATGACTATGAGATTATGCAACTCCTGTTTATCGGAGGAACACTTTGTGTGGTACCAAACGTCACAACGTAACTGGGTGATTATAAAGGTGCTCTACAGGTGTCTCCGAAGGTACTTGTTGGGTTGGCGTATTTCGAGATTAGGATTTGTCATTGAGATTGTCGGAGAGGTATCTCTGGGCCCACTCGGTAATACACATCACTTAAGCCTTGCAAGCATTGCAACTAATGAGTTAGTTGTGGGATGATGTGTTATAGAACAAGTAAAGAGACTTGCCGATAATGAGATTGAACTAGGTATTGAGATACCGACGATCGAATCTCGGGCAAGTAACATACCGATGACAAAGGGAACAAACATATGTTGTTATGTGGTTTGACCGATAAAGATCTTCGTAGAATATGTAGGAGCCAATATGAGCATCCAGGTTCCGCTATTGGTTATTGACCGGAGACGTGTCTTGGTCATGTCTACATAGTTGTCGAACCCGTAGGGTCCGCACGCTTAAAGTTCGATGACGGTTATATTATGAGTTATAGTTTTTGATGTATCGAAGGTAGTTCAGAGTCCCAGATGTGATCATGGACATGAAGAGGAGTCTCAAAATGTTCGAGACGTAAATATCGATATATTGGACGAGTATATTTGGATACCGGAATGGTTCCGGGTGAGATCGGAATAATACCGGAGCACTAGGAGGTTATTGGAACCCCCCGGGAGGTATATGGGCCTTAATGGGCTTTAGTGGAAAGGAGGGGAAAGGAGGAAGGGAGAGGGGGCGCGCCCCCCAAGCCCAATCCGAATTTGGAGGGGGGGCGGCCCCCCTTTCCTTCCTCCCTCCTTCCTCTTCCTTCCCTCTCCCTCTCCAAATAGGAAAAGGAGGAGTCCTACTCCCGGTGGGAGTAGGACTCCCCCCTTGGGCGCGCCTCCTCCCCTTGGCCGGCCCTCCCTCCCCTCCTTTATATACGGAGGACAAGGGCACCCCATAGACACAACAATTGATCTCTTAGATCTTTTTGCCGTGTGCGGTGCCCCTCTCCACCATAGTCCACCTCGATAATATTGTAGCGGTGCTTAGGCGAAGCCCTGCGACAGTAGAACATCAACATCGTCACCACACCGTCGTGCTAACGGAACTCTCCCTCAAAGCTCGGCTAGATCGGAGTTCGAGGGACGTCATCGAGTTGAACATGTGCTGAACTCGGAGGTGCCGTGCGTTTGGTACTTGATCGGCCGGATTGTGAAGACGTATGACTACATCAACCGCGTTGTGCTAATGCTTCCACTATCGGTCTACGAGGGTACGTGGACACACTCTCCCCTCTCATTGCTATGTATCACCATGATCTTGTGTGTGCGTAGGAAATTTTGTAATTACTACGTTACCCTGCAGTGGCATCCGAGCCTGGTTTTATGCGTTGATGGTATATGCATGAGTAGAATACAAGTGAGTTGTGGGCGATACAAGTCATACTGCTTACCAGCATGTCATACTTTGGTTCGGTGGTATAGTTGGATGAAGCAGCCCGGACCAACATTATGCGTACGCTTACGTCAGACTGGTTCTACCGACGTGCTTTGCAGACAAGTGGCTGGCGGGTGTCAGTTTCTCCATCTTTAGTTGAACCGAGTGTGGCTACGCCCGGTCCTTGAGAAGGTTAAAAGAACACTAACTTGACGAACTATCGTTGTGGTTTTGATGCGTAGGTAATAACGGTTCTTGCTCAGCCCGTAGCAGCCACGTAAAACTTGCAACAACAAAGTAGAGGACGTCTAACTTGTCTTTGCAGGGCATGTTGTGATGTGATATGGTCAAGACATGATGCTATATTTTTTTGTATGAGATTATCATGTTTTGTAACCGAGTTATCGGCAACTAGCAGGAGCCATATGGTTGTCGCTTTATTGTATGCAATGCAATCGCCCTGTAATTGCTTTACTTTATCACTAAGCGGTAGCGATAGTCGTAGAAGCAATAGTTGGCGAGACGACAATGATGCTACGATGGAGATCATGGTGTCGTGCCGGTGACGATGGTGATCATAAGAGTGCTTCAGAGATGGAGATCACAAGCACAAGATGATGATGGCCATATCATATCACTTATATTGATTGCATGTGATTTTTATCTTTTATGCATCTTTATTGCTTTGATTGACGGTAGCATTATAAGATGATCTCTCACTAAATTTCAAGATAAAAGTATTCTCCCTGAGTATGCACCATTGCCAAAGTTCGTCGTGCCCAGACAGCACGTGATGATTGGGTGTGATAAGCTCTACGTCCATCTAGAATGGGTGCAAGCCAGTTTTGCACACGCAGAATACTCAGGTTAAAGTTGACGAGCCTAGCATATGCAGATATGGCCTCGGAACACTGAGACTGAAAGGTCGAGCGTGAATCATATAGTAGATACGATCAACATAATGATGTTCACCATTGAAAACTACTCCATTTCACGTGATGATCGGTTATGGTTTAGTTGTTTTGGATCATGTGATCACTTAGATGATTAGAGATATGTCTATCTATGTGGGAGTTCTTAAGTAATATGATTAATTGAACTTAAATTTATCATGAACTTAGTACCTGATAGTATTTTGCATGTCTATGTTTGTTGTAGATAGATGGCTCGTGGTATTGTTCCGTTGAATCTTAATGTGTTCCTTGAGAAAGCAAAGTTGAAAGATGATGGTAGCAATTACACGGTCTCGGTCCGTAACTTGAGGATTATCCTCATTTCTGCACAGAAGAATTATGTCCTGGAAGCACCGCTGAGTGCCAAACCTACTGCAGGAGCAACACCAGATGTTATGAATACCTGGAAGAGCAATGCTGATGACTACTTGATAGTTCAGTGTGCCATGCTTTACGGCTTAGAATCGGTACTTCAATGACGTTTTGAATGTCATGGAGCATATGATATGTTTCAGGACTTGAAGTTAATATTTCAAGCAAATGCCCGGATTGAGAGATATGAAGTCTCCAATAAGTTATATAGCCGCAAGATGGAGGAGAATAGTTCTGTCAGTGAGCATATACTCAAAATGTCTGGTATCATAATCACTTGACTCAACTGGGAGTTAATCTTCCTGTTGATAGTGTCATTGACAGAGTTCTTCAATCACTGCCACCAAGCTACAAGAGCTTAGTGATGAACTATAATATGCAAGGGATGAATAAGACAATTCCCGAGCTCTTCGCAATGCTAAAGGCTGCGGAGGTAGAAATCAAAAAGGAGCATCAAGTGTTGATGGTCAATAAAACCGCCAGTTTCAAGAAAAAGGGCAAAGGGAAGAAGAAGGGGAACTTCAAGAAGAAGAGCAAACAAGTTGCTGCTCAGGAGAAGAAACCTAAGTCTGGACCTAATCCTGAGACTGAGTGCTTCTACTACAAACAGACTGGTCACTGGAAGCAGAATTGCCCAAGTATTTAGCGGATAAGAAGGATGGCAAGGTGAACAAAGGTATATGTGATATACATGTTATTGATGTGTACCTTACCAGAGCTCGTAGTAGCACCTGGGTATTTGATACTGGTTATTTTGCTAATATTTGCAACTCGAAACAGGGACTACGGATTAAGCGAACACTGGCTAAGGAAAAGGTGATGATGCGCGTGGGAAATGGTTCCAAAGTTGATGTGATCGCCATTGGCACGCTACCTCTACATCTACCTTCGGGATTAGTTTTAGACCTAAATAATTGTTATTTAGTGCCAGCGTTGAGCATGAACATTATATCTGGATCTTGTTTAATGCGAGACGGTTATTCATTTAAATCTGAGAATAATAGTTGTTCTATTTATATGAGTAATATCTTTTATGGTCATGCACCCTTGAAGAGTGGTCTATTTCTAATGAATCTCGATAGTAGTGATACACATATTCATAATGTTGAAACCAAAAGATGCAGAGTTGATAATGATAATTCAACTTATTTGTGGCACTGCCGTTTGGGTCATATTGGTATAAAGCGCATGAAGAAACTCCATACTGATGGACTTTTGGAATCACTTGATTATGAAACACTTGGTACTTGCGAACCATGCCTCATGGGCAAGATGACTAAAACGCCGTTCTCTGGAACTATGGAGCGAGCAACTGATTTGTTGGAGATCATAGATACTGATGTATGTGGTCCAATGAATGTTGAGGCTCGTGGCGGGTATCGTTATTTTCTCACCTTCACAGATGATTTGACCAGATATGGGTATATCCACTTAATGAAACATAAGTCTGAAACATTTGAAAAGTTCAAAGAATTTTAGAGTAAAGTTGAAAATCATCGTAACAAGAAAATAAAGTTTCTATGATCTGATCGTGGAGGAGACTATTTGAGTAATGAGTTTGGTCTACATTTGAAACAATGCGGAATAGTTTCGCAACTCACGCCACCCGGAACACCACAGCGTAATGGTGTGTCCGAACGTCGTAATCGTACTTTACTGGATATGGTGCGATATATGATTTCTCTTACTAATTTACCACTATCATTTTGGGTTATGCTTTAGAGATGGTCGCATTCATTTTTAATAGGGCACCATCAAAATCTGTTCAGACGACACCTTATGAACTATGGTTTGGCAAGAAACCAAAGTTGTCGTTTCTTATAGTTTGGGGCTGCAACGCTTATGTGAAAAAACTTAAACCTAATAAGCTCGAACCCAAAACAGAGAAATGTGTCTTCATAGGATACCCAAAAGAAATAGTTGGGTACACCTTCTATCGCAGATCCGAGGGCAAGACATTCATTGCTAAGAATGGATCATTTCTAGAGAAGGAGTTTCTCTCGAAAGAAGTGAGTGGGAGGAAAGTAGAACTTGATGAGGTAACTGTACCTGCTCCCTTATTGGAAAGTAGTTCATCACAGAAACCGGTTCCTATGACATCTACACCAATTAGTGAGGAAGCTAATGATGATGATCATGAAACTTCAGATCAAGTTACTACCGAACCTCGTAGGTCAACCAGAGTAAGATCCGCACCAGAGTGGTACGGTAATCTTGTTCTGGAGGTTATGTTACTAGACCATGACGAACCTACGAACTATGAGGAAGCGATGATGAGCCTAGATTCTGCAAAATGGCTTAAAGCCATGAAATATGAGATGGGATCCATGTATGAGAACAAAGTGTGGACTTTGGTTGACTTGCCCGATGATCGACAAGCCATCGAGAATAAATGGATCTTCAAGAAGAAGACTGACGCTGATGGTAATATTACTGTCTATAATGCTCAACTTGTTGCAAAAGGTTTTCAACAAGTTCAAGGGATTGACTACGATGAGACCTTCTCACCCGTAGCGATGCTTAAGTCTGTCCGAATCATGTTAGCAATTGCCGCATTTTATGATTATGAAATTTGGCAAAAGGATGTCAAAACTACATTCCTGAATGGATTTCTGGAAGAAGAGTTGTATATGATGCAACCGGATGGTTTTGTCGAACCAAAGGGAGCTAACAAAGTGTGCAAGCTCCAGCGATCCATTTATGGACTTGTGCAAGCCTCTCGGAGTTGGAATAAACGTTTTGATAGTGTGATCAAAGCATATGGTTCTATACAGACTTTTGGAGAAGCCTGTATTTACAAGAAAGTGAGTGGAAGCTCTGTAGCATTTCTGATATTATATGTGGATGACATGTTGTTGATTGGAAATGATATAGAATTTCTGGATAGCATAAAAGGATATTTGAATAAGAGTTTTTCAATGAAAGACCTCGGTGAAGCTGCTTATATATTGGGCATCAAGATCTATAGAGATAGATCGAGACGCTTAATTTGACTTTCACAAAGCACATACCTTGAGAAAGTTTTGAAGAAGTTCAAAATGGATCAAGCAAAGAAAGGGTTCTTGCCTGTGTTACAAGGTGTGAAATTGAGTAAGACTCAATGCCCAACCTCTTCAGAAGATAGAGAGAAAATGAAAGATGTTCCCTATGCTTCAGCCGTAGGCTCTATCATGTATGCAATGCTGTGTACCAGACCTGATGTGTGCCTTGCCATTAGTTTAGCAGGGAGGTACCAAACTAATCCAGGAGTGGATCACTGGACAGCGGTCAAGAACATCCTGAAATACCTGAAAAGGACGAAGGATATGTTTCTGTAGCGACCCGACCTCAGACGGTCAAGCCTCTGTGTATCTTTGCCATCCCTGGATCAGTATGCTGGCACACACAGAACATCAATGTATATATCAAAGTGCAATCACATGTATAAATACCGTAAAACTGATATATATACCTTATAAGTCTCAGCAGAAACAATCAACAGGTGTGGAGTCCCATCAACGCCATCGGCAAGTTGAGTGTAGACCGTAACCCTGTATCATAACTCTTACTCGTCAAGGAATTATCTTGCAGCCGTGTAGGTCAGTACATTGAATGTACCGGCAAGATCACAATAAGAGAAAGTAGATTGATAAAACTATTCTATATGCAATATGGCTTTGTGGCTCTGGGTCTAATTTTTGTTTGCGTAAAAGCTAGTTTTATTTTCCCTACAACAAAGGAATATCAGGAGTCTGTCCTACGGAGTTTTCTATCATGACATGGTTCCGCCAACCGATGTCTCATACCCAAATCATCATAAGTTGCACACAATTAATTTATCAGTCCGGTGTTGAGAGTTCCGAGATAGATCAAAGTCCAGAGGCTCAAATTGTCCGTAACCGGGGACACGGCTAATCGATTAGGTTTTAACCCTCTGTAGAGGTTTGTACACTTTACCCACAAGATTCGATCCCTCTTTTTTTCATTCTCGCACTTCACGGTGTTTGAGAACAAGACGGCCGAAACATGGTCTTCCGAAGAGTTCCCCTGACCACTGTCCGGTGCTCATCCAATCCTACGTAGTTCTACATCTGCTAGCACCGTACCAGCCAGAGTCACCACTAAGGTCAACCAAGCCAGAGCCCATAGTGACTTGCGGTTGCACAGGTAAGCTTCCAGGCATGAAGTATTCTTCCGTCTCTTTGAGTCTGGGTGAAGCTTTCCGCAAGATGTCATGGCGCTTCTCCATACATCCCGGCCAACCACTGGTTTCTCTAGGGGGCCCGTCAACCGTCCTTCACCAAGTTGTGTGTGTTGAATTCTTGTCTCGAGTCTTGAAATCTTGAGGAGTCCTGAAGATGCAGTCCTTGTCGGTGCCATCATGAAGTTGTCGCCATTGACGTAGAGTCCTCCTTCTTCACACCACTCACGTGCACTCATACCAAACCCCATCTACTATAGCGTAGCATTAAAACCATATAACGTCCCGGGCTTGATAACAGGGAGATGGGTTCCTACCTCATGCATTCTACTCAACTACAAGAAATCAATATCACTACTGGAGGGATTATTGAAAGGGTGCTACTACATGCAAATAAAACGTAGGTATGAAAAACATGGTCAAAGTGAACTTGCCTGGTATTACTTGATGAAGATAACAACGCTCTCAGAATAATGACTTAGTAGAACTATTCGTCACTCCGTTGAAAATCTATATAGTCAAACATAGCATTCATATAAGCAAACAATTCTAGCAATCAATACTATCAATCAAAATAACACCCAACTAAATAAAATAAATAAGGAAAACATTAATGAAATCAAAGAAGACCAAAATAAATATCCAAAGAAAACATTAAAGAAAACTAGGGAAAACCAACACACTATCAACCAATAACTTTCATAACCACACTAAATTAATCTAAACAATTTCTTAACAGAAAATAAAATCTATTTCCATTAAAACAACATAAATAAATTATCTAAAATAATTTCTAGCAACAATAACTACAATACTAGCTATTACATACACTATATACTAGCTATGCTAAACTGAAATCCTAAACTGTAGCAAAACTAATAAAAATAATTTCTAAAATTATGTACCGAAGTCTAACATATGTATATTTCAATCAACAAAACTTTTTGAAAAGAATTAATTAAATCTAAACAAAACTTACTAAGTTACAAGCAAAACAAAACTACATAGAAAACAGTATTGTTTTTTGCTAAAACCCTAATTTAAATAAATTAAAAATAAATCACTATAATCTACTGACCAGAGCAAAAAGAATCAACTTAAAATATACTTTCAAACTCAAGTTATGGCCAAAATAGTGTTTGAGGCAAATTCATGCAAATTCAAACTACAACTACTCAAAATTGAAATCCAAGTACACAAACAGAAACTTCAACAAATTTGTGACACGGTGCAAAAAGAATCAATCAATTTGGATCTAAAACATAAAAGTTATAAGCAATATGAAATCAGAACTTTTCTGTTTTTTAAAACAGAAACGAAAATAAATAAATAAAACAATCGGGCACTAGCTACGTGGCCTACTGCTATCGGGATAAATAGGTGGGCCTTCGGTAACTAAACTGCGCCCAGGCGATACTTAACAAAACCGTGCATGCACATTTAATAAAGTGCAAGTGGGAGACTGAAGGAAATATGCCCTAGAGGCAATAATAAAGTTATTATTTATTTCCTTATATCATGATAAATGTTTATTATTCATGCTAGAATTGTATTAACCGGAAACATAATACATGTGCGAATACATAGACAAACAGAGTGTCACTAGTATGCCTCTACTTGACTAGCTCGTTGATCAAAGATGGTTATGTTTCCTAGCCATAGACAAAGAGTTGTCATTTCATTAACGGGATCACATGATTAGGAGAATGATGTAATTGACTTGACCCATTCTGTTAGCTTAGCACTTGATTGTTTAGTTTGTTGCTATTGCTTTCTTCATGACTTATACATGTTCCTATGACTATGAGATTATGCAACTCCCGTTTATCGAAGGAACACTTTGTGTGCTACCAAATGTCACAACGTAACTGGGTGATTATAAAGGTGCTCTATAGGTGTCTCCGAAGGTACTTGTTGGGTTGGCGTATTTCGAGATTAGGATTTGTCACTCCGATTGTCGGGGAGGTATCTCTCGGCCCTCTCGGTAATGCACATCACATAAGCCTTGCAAGCATTGCAACTAATGAGTTAGTTGTGAGATGATGTATTACGGAACGAGGAAAGAGACTTGCCGGTAACGAGATTGAACTAGGTATTGAGATACCGACGATCGAATCTCGGGCAAGTAACATATCGATGACAAAGGGAACACACGTATGTTGTTATGCGGTTTGACCGATAAAGATCTTCGTAGAATATGTAGGAACCAATATGAGCATACAGGTTCCGCTATTGGTTTTTGACCGGAGACGTGTCTCGGTCATGTCTGCATAGTTCTCGAACCCGTAGGGTCCGCACGCTTAAAGTTCAATGACGGTTATATTGTGAGTTATAGTTTTTGATGTACCGAAGGTAGTTCGCAGTCACATATGTGATCATGGACATGACGAGGAGACTCGGAATGTTCGAGACGTAAAGATCGATATATTGGACGACTATATTTGGATACCGGAATGGTTCCGGTGAGATCGGAATAATACCAGAGCACTGGGAGGTTATCGGAAACCCCCAGGAGGTATATGGGCCTTAATGGGCTTTAGTGTAAAGGAGGGGAAAGGAGCAAGGTAGGCCCCCCCCCAAGCCCAATCTGAATTGGGAGGGGGGCCGGGCCCCCCTTTCCTTCCTCCCTCCTTCCTTCCTCTTCCTTCCCTCTCCCTCTCCAAATAGGAAAAGGAGGAGTCCTACTCCCGATGGGAGTAGGACTCCCCCCTTGGGCGCGCCTCCTCCCCTTGGCCGGCCCTCTCCTGCCCTCCTTTATATACGGAGGAGAGGGGCACCCCATAGACACAACAATTGATCTCTTAGATCTTTTAGCCGTGTGCAGTGCCCCTCTCCACCATATTCCACCTCGATACTATTGTAGCGGTGCTTAGGCAAAGCCCTGCGACAATAGAACATCAACATCGTCATCACGCCGTCGTGCTGACGGAACTCTCCCTCAAAGCTCAGTGGATCGGAGTTCGAGGGACGTCCTCGAGTTGAACGTGTGCTGAACTCGGAGGTGTCGTGCGTTCGGTACTTGATCGGTCTTATCATGAAGACGTACGACTACATCAACCGCGTTGTGCTAATGCTTCCGCTTTTGGTCTACGAGGGTACGTGGACACACTCTCCCCTCTTGTTGCTATGAATCACCATGATCTTACGTGTGCGTAGGAAAATTTTGTAATTACTACGTGTTGGGGAACGTAGTAATTTCAAAAAAATTCCTACGCACACGCAAGATCATGGTGATGCATAGCAACGAGAGGGGAGAGTGTGATCTACGTACCCTTGTAGACCGACAGTGGAAGCATTGTGACAACGCGGTTGATGTAGTCGTATGTCTTCACGATCCGACCGATCCAAGCACCGTTACTCCGGCACCTCCGAGTTCTTGGCACACGTTCAGCTCGATGACGATCCCCGGGCTCCGATCCAGCAAAGCGTCAGGGAGGATTTCCGTCAGCACGACGGCGTGGTGACGATCATGATGTTCTACTGTCGCAGGGCTTCGCCTAAGCACCGCTACAATATGACCGAGGTGGAATATGGTGGAGTGGGGCACCGCACACGGCTAAGGAACGATCACGAAGATCAACTTGTATATCCATGGGGTGCCCCTTGCCTCAGTATATAAAGGATGGAGGAGGAGGAGGCCGGCCAAGGCTTGGTGCGGCCAGGATGTGGAGTCCTACTAGGACTCCAAGTCCTAGTAAGAGTCCACCAAGAGGGGAGGAAGGGAGAAGGAAGTGGAGGAGAAGGAAAGGTGGCCGGCCTCCTTTTCCCTAGTCCAATTCGGACTAGAGGGGAGGGGGGGCGCAGCAGCCCCTTGGCCCTTTCTCCTCTTCCCACTAAAGCCCATCAAGGCCCGTTGCTTCTCCCGTAACTACCCGGTACTCCGAAAAATACCCGAATCACTCGAAACCTTTCCGATGTCCGAATATAGTCGTCCAATATATCGATCTTTACGTCTCGACCATTTCGAGACTCCTCGTCATGTCCCTGATCTCATCCGGGACTCCGAACTCCTTCGGTACATCAAAACTCATAAACTCATAATATAACTGTCATCGAAACCTTAAGCGTGCGGACCCTACGGTTCGAGAACAATGTAGACATGACCGAGACACGTCTCCGGTCAATAACCAATAGCGGGACCTGGATGCCCATATTGGCTCCTACATATTCTACGAAGATCTTTATCGGTCAGACCGCATAACAACATACGTTGTTCCCTTTGTCATCGGTATGTTACTTGCCCGAGATTCGATCGTCGGTATCTTAATACCTAGTTCAATCTCGTTACCGGCAAGTCTCTTTCCTCGTTCCGTAATACATCATCTCACAACTAACTCATTAGTTGCAATGCTTGCAAGGCTTATGTGATGTGCATTACCGAGAGGGCCGAGAGATACCTCCCCGACAATCGGAGTGACAAATCCTAATATCGAAATACGCCAACCCAACATGTACCTTTGGAGACACCTGTAGAGCTCCTTTATAATCACCCAGTTACGTTGTGACGTTTGGTAGCACACAAAGTGTTCCTCCGGCAAACGGGAGTTGCATAATCTCATAGTCATAGGAACATGTATAAGTCATGAAGAAAGCAATAGCAACATACTAAACGATCGGGTGCTAAGCTAATGGAATGGGTCATGTCAATCAGATCATTCACTTAATGATGTGATCCCGTTAATCAAATAACAACTCATTGTTCATGGTTAGGAAATATAACCATCTTTGATTAACGAGCTAGTCAAGTAGAGGCATACTAGTGACACTCTATTTGTCTATGTATTCACACATGTATTATGTTTCCGGTTAATACAATTCTAGCATGAATAATAAACATTTATCATGATATAAGGAAATAAATAATAACTTTATTATTGCCTCTAGGGCATATTTCCTTCAGTCTCCCACTTGCACTAGAGTCAATAATCTAGTTCACATCGCCATGTGATTTAACAGCAATAGTTCACATCACCATGTGATTAACACCCATAGTTCACATCGATATGTGATAAACACCCAAAGGGTTTACTAGAGTCAATAATCTAGTTCACATCGCTATGTGATTAACACCCAAAGAGTACTAAGGTGTGATCATGTTTTGCTTGTGAGATAATTTTAGTCAACGGGTCTATCACATTCAGATCCGTAAGTATTTTGCAAATTTCTATGTCAACAATGCTCTGCACGGAGCTACTCTAGCTTATTGCTCCCACTTTCAATATGTATCTAGATCAAGACTTAGAGTCATCCAGATCTGTGTCAAAACTTGCATCGACGTAACTTTTTATGACGAACCTTTTTGTCACCTCCATAATTGAGAAATATTTCCTTATTTCACTAAGGATAATTTTGACCGCTGTCCAGTGATCTACTCTTAGATCACTATTGTACTCCCTTGCTTAACACAGTGTAGGGTATACAATAGATCTGGTACACAGCATGGCATACTTTATAGAACCTATGGTTGAGGCATAGGGAATGACTTTCATTCTCTTTCTATCTTCTGCCGTGGTCGGGCTTTGAGTCTTACTCAACTTCACACCTTGTAACACAGGCAAGAAACTTTTTCTTTGACTGTTCCATTTTGAACTACTTCAAAATCTTGTCAAGGTATGTACTCATTGAAAAACTTATCAAGCGTCTTGATCTATCTCTATAGATCTTGATACTCAATATGTAAGCAGCTTTACCGAGGTCTTTCTTTGAAAAACTTCTTTAAAAACACTCCTTTATGCTTTGCAGATTAATTCTACATTATTTCCGATCAACAATATGTCATACATATATACTTATCAAAAATGCTGTAGTGCTCCCACTCACTTTCTTGTAAATACAGGCTTCATCGCAAGTCTGTATAAAACTATATTCTTTGATCAACTTATCAAAGCGTATATTCCAACTCCGAGATGCTTGCACCAGTCCATAGATGGATCGCTGGAGCTTGCATATTTTGTTAGCACCTTTAGGATTGACAAAACCTTATGGTTGTATCATATACAACTCTTCTTTAATAAATCTACTAAGGAATGCAGTTTTGTTTATCCATTTGCCAGATTTCATAAAATGCGGCAATTGCTAACATGATTCGGACAGACTTAAGCATAGATACGAGTGAGAAACTCTCATCGTAGTCAACACCTTGAACTTGTCGAAAACCTTTTGCGACAATTCTAGCTTTGTAGATAGTAACACTACTATCAGCGTCCGTCTTCCTCTTGAAAATCCATTTATTTTCTATGGCTTGCTGTTCATCTGGCAAGTCAACCAAAGTCCATACTTTGTTCTTATACATGGATCTCATCTCAGATTTCATGGCCTCAAGCCATTTTGTGGAATCTGGGCTCACCATCGCTTCTTCATAGTTCGCAAGTTCGTCATGGTCTAGTAACATGACTTCCAGAATAGGATTACCGTACCACTCCAGTGCGGATCTCACTCTGGTTTACCTACGAGATTCGGTAGTAACTTGATCTGAAGTTACATGATCATCATCATTAGATTCCTCACTAATTGGTGTAGTAGTCACAAGAACAGATTTCTGTGATGAACTACTTTCCAATAAGGGAGATGGTACAATTACCTTATCAAGTTCTACTTTCCTCCCACTCACTTCTTTCGAGAGAAACTCCTTCTCTGGAAAGGATCCATTCTTAGCAACGAATGTCTTGCCTTCGGATCTGTGATAGAAGGTGTACCCAATAGTCTCCTTTGGGTATCCTATGAAGACATATTTCTCCGATTTGGGTTGGAGCTTATCAGGATGAAACTTTTTCATATAAGCATCACAATCCCAAACTTTAAGAAACGACAACTTTGGTTTCTTGCCAAACCACAGTTTTGGATTGTGTCGTTTCAACGGACTTAGATGGTGCCCTTTTAAATGTGAATGTACCTGTCTTTAATGCATAACCCCAAAACGATAGTGGTAGATCGGTAAGAGACATCATAGATCGCACTATATCTAATAAAGTACAGTTATGACGTTCAGACACACCATTACATTGTGGTGTTCCAGGTGGCGTGAGTAGTGAAACTATTTCACATTGTTTTAAACTGAAGGCCAAACTCGTAACTCAAATACTCTTCTCTACGATCAGATCGTAGAAACTTTATTTTCTTGTTATGATGATTTTTCACTTCACTCTGAAATTCTTTGAACTTTTCAAATGTTTCAGACTTATGTTTCATCAAGTAGATATACTCATATCTGCTCAAATCATCTGTGAAGTTCAGAAAATAACGATACTTGCCGTGAGCCTTAACACTCATTGGACCGCATACATCAATATGTATTATCTACAATACGTCAGTTGCTCGCTCCGGAGAACGGAGTCTTAGTCATCTTGCCCATGAGGCATGGTTCGCAAGCATCAAGTGATTCATAATCAAGTGATTCCAAAATCCCATCAGCATGGAGTTTCTTCATGCGCTTTACACCAATATGACCTAAACGGCAGTGCCACAAATAAGTTGCACTATCATTATTAACTTTGCATCTTTTGGTTTCAATATTATGATTATGTGTATCACTACGATCGAGATCCAACGAATTATTTTCATTGGGTGTGTAACCATATAAGGTTTTATTCATGTAAACAGAACAACAATTTATTCTCTTACTTAAATGAATAACCGTATTACAATAAACATGATCAACTCATATTCATGCTTAACGCAAATACCAAATAACACTTATTCAGGTTCAACACTAATCCCGATAGTATAGGGAGTGTGCGATGATGATCATATCAATCTTGGAACTACTTCCAACACACATCGTCACTTCACCCTTAACTAGTCTTTGTTTATTCTGCATCTCCTGTTTCGAGTTACTAATCTTAGCAACTGAACTAGTATCAAATACTGAGGGGTTGCTATAAACACTAGTAAAGTACACATCAATAACATGTATATCAAATATACTTATGTTCACTTTGCCATCCTTCTTATCTGCCAATCACTTGGGGTAGTTCCGCTTCCAGTGACTAGTCCCTTTGCAGTAGAAACACTTAGTCTCAGGCTTAGGACCAGGCTTGGGCTTCTTCACTTGAGCAGCAACTTGCTTGCTGTTCTTCTTGAAGTTCCCCTTCTTCCCTCTGCCCTTTTCTTGAAACTAGTGGTCTTGTCTACCATCAACACTTGATGTTTTTCTCGATTTCTACCTTCGTCAATTTCCGCATTACGAAGAGCTTGGGAATCATTTCCGTTATCCCTTGCATATCACAGTTCATCACGAAGTTCTACTAACTTGGTGATGGTGACTAGAGAATTCTGTCAATCACTATCTTATCTGGAAGATTAACTCCCACTTGATTCAAGCGATTGTAGTACTCAGACAATCTGAGCACATGCTCACTAGTTGAGCGATTCTCCTCCATCGTTTAGCTATAGAACTTGTTGGAGACTTCATATCTCTCAACTCGGGTATTT